>NW_014577695.1:3182-8027 GCF_000485595.1 Priapulus caudatus
CTTCTCTCTCTCTCACCTCTCTCTCTCTCTATTCTCTCTCTCATCTCTGCCGTGATTCTCTTCCTCTCTCGTCTGATCTACTCTCTTTTCTCATCTCTCGCTCCTCTCTCTCTCCTCTTTTGAGCGACCCCTGTCCCGTCTCACGTCACTCCCACTGCGCATCACGCTCGCGCTCATATCTACGCGTCCTAATCCCCCACTTGCTCACCCTTCTCTCTGCACTCGCTGCTCTCTCTCTCCTCTCTCTCTCTTCTCTCATCGCTTTCTCGATCTTCTCTCTACTATGCTATCATCTATGCGCGTTCTCTCTCGTCTTCTCTCATCTTCTCATCTCCTCTCTTCTCTCTCTCGTCGGTAGAAGCGGCAGCAGCAGCAGCAGCAGCAGCAGCAGCAGCAGCAGCAGCAGCAGCAGCAGCAGCAGCAGCAGCAGCAGCAGTGAGTAGCAGTGGTAGCATAGCAGTAGCGGTAGAAGCGGCAGCAGCAGCAGCAGCAGAAGCGGCAGCAGCAGCAGTAGCAGTAGAAGCTAGCTATCTGTTCTCACACAAATAGGCAGCATGGATAAATACCACTCTTTCATCCAAAACGCCCCCTAACCTTATATTTCCATAGCCGCGTCACCTAGACAGTGACCTTGCGACTGCTATATGACCCTGACATTGTACCGACCTGCCACCATCAAGACACAACATTTGTGGCTCGAGTTGTCACACTCGGACCGACTCGGTGCACGCGCGTACACGCATACATAACAGAATGGCTGGGAGTGTCAATGGTAGTGAGGCGACCACTCAACAAATTTAACCCTAACCCTAACCCTTACCTGAGCCTAACCCTAACCCTTAACGGAGCCTAACCCTAACCCTTACCTGAGCCTAACCCTAACCCTAGGTCCCTAACCCTATCCCTATCCCTAACCCTTACCTGAGCCTGTGCCACCCTGCTCCGCCCCGGCCGTCGTACTGCTAGGCACGGTCGTGAGCGGGAGTTCCATGAAGGCAGACGTTGGAACAAACGTGATCGTCGCCGTCGTCGTGGCGACGCACGTCATCACCGGCATCGTCGTAACGACGGGCGCGTCGTCTCCGTCGGCAATGTTACTGTCCGGCGGCGGTGGCGGACGCGCGGGGGGATGCTGCTGGGAGGTCGAGGAGTCGGATGACGAGGTGCCATCTACCGGCTCCTCCTTGGGAAACGGAATCCCAAAGAGCTCATCGAAAATGAATCCTGGCTCGCCGAGGCCCTCCACAGCTGCGATGGTTTAACACTCACGCACCAGGGGGCTCTCGCGCGCCCAACACGCTCACGCACCAGGGGGCGCCACCACGGCGGACACGACGTCGACGCGAGATATCCTGTGCAGGGGGACTCCGCGAAGGGGAGAGAGCAGATTCCTCGCTTTGCAGTCAGAGAGACCCAACGGTTGCACCGTGCAGGTATCAGAAGCAGAAGATCGCACTGACAGGGCAGCAGCAATGTATCCTAATTGTTATCATACACACACACACACACACACACACACACAAACACACAGCAGCAGCCTCCTACTCTTCCTCCTTCACACAGACAAGCAGTGGTGGCTAGCTACCAGCCTCCTACTCTTCCTCCTTCACACAGACAGCAGCGGTGGCTAGCTACCAGCCTCCTACTCTTCCTCCTTCACACAGACAGCAGCGGTGGTGGCTAGCTACCAGCCTCCTCCTCTTCCTCCTTCACACAGACAAGCAGTGGTGGCTAGGTACCAGTTTCCTTCTCTTCCTTCTTCACACAGACAGCAGCGGTGTCTTCTGGCTCCTCCTGGTCGTGCTTCACAGCCACCTTCCAAGGTGCGGCCTACCAGAGTGCCGGTTGCATAACAGCTCCGAGCAGCAGCAGCAGCAGTAGCAGCAGTAGAGAACACGTGTACGTGACAGTGTATCCTTCTCTCTCTCCGCTCCGCACCGCTCTGCCTATCTCCCACACATTCACACCAGTTCGCACACATACATACATACATACACGCAGCAGGTATGCTGCCTTGTACGAGCAGCCGCTACCCCACAGTCACGGCTCGGCGCCCTCTAATCTACAGCTGACAATCACTTCCTGGTTCCACGCCTGCTTCTGTCCGCCCTGCTACCGCGGCTGCGTGAAAGAGCGTAAGACAGCGCTGGCCGTAACCTTAACCCCACCGCTAACCATAACCTTAACCCCACCGCTAACCATAACCTTAACCTCAACGGTTACGCTAACCATAACCTTAAGCATAACCTAAACCCCAATGCTAACTATAACTTCACCCTCAACCCTAACCAAACTCTTAACATCAACCCTAACCCTACCCTTAACCTCAACGCTATCCCTACCCTCAACCCCAACCTTACCCCTACATTTAACCCAAACGCTAACCCAAACCTGAATCTCAACCCTAACCCTTACCACAGTTTGGTACAGGGACAATTACTGCTGTACAGCGCATGTTTGGTGAAACCTATTGGTGTACAACTCAGACTTGGGGACAGACTCGTGGCCGCCCGCGCTCGTGGCCATGGACAAAATTAGTCTTAACATTAGTCTTATCATTAACTTTTCCTCGTAGAATGTTGACAGAAACATGGTGCAGTTACGAGTTTCTTGTACGCGGTGCATAGAGACCAGGCATACGAGAAAAGGTTAGTGTTAAGACTAGTATTTTAGACGAATTTTGTTTCTGACAACGAACCACCGTTGTAAAACCCAGGTTTGGTGACGACCGTTGTTGTCCAACCTGGATTTGGTGATAAACTGTTGTTGTAGACCCCAGATTTGGTGACAAGACCATTGTTGCAGAGCCTAGGTTTGGTGACAGCCATTGTTGTACAGCCGGGTTTGGTGACACCTGCTATTGTCCAACCCGGGTTTGGTGACAACTCTTGTAGTACACCCCAGGTCTGGTGACAGACTGTTGTTGTACAGCCCAGGTTTCGTGACCGAGTTGTGACAACGGTAAATCAGGCGATCGCTTCATAATGGGACAGCTAACGAGGAACCAGGTGAGGAACCAGATGAGCTGCACACCTGAAGGCCACCATATCGATGGCTGTGTGACAGTAGTTATGTGTCACGCGTTTCGCCACGCTGCCCCACCCGCTCCGTCACACCCTCCCCTGACACAAATCCCTACATAGGTATCACATATATCTACCTCATAGAGAACTTCTTCGCTGGAGGCTCCTATTGTAGTGAAGCAATAATTAAGTGCGAGCCTCATTACACTATCGTGTCGAATGTTAAAGGTGACCTTTTGGGTCACGATCGGCTCACACCTACACCTACCGTCGGCTTACACCTACACCTACCATTCAGGGAAAAAATAGCTTTTTTTTCACGGGAGCTCTTTTTCAAAAGTCTGTGGAAAAAATAGCTCTTGTCAAAGATTTTACGGTAGCTATTTTGAGCCTCACAGGAGCGATTTCGGAGGTTTGAAAAGCGAATCTCTCTCTCTCCCTCCCTCCCCTTCTCTCTCTGTCTCTCCCTCTCTCCTTCTCTCTCTCTCTCTCTCTCTCTCTCGCTACCCCTCTCATTCTCCCTCTCTCTACCTTTCTCTCCCCTAGCCGCTACCTTCTCTAACTAACTCTTTACTACTTTAACTCTTTACTTAATTACTTTATAGAACAGCGGCACTGTGACATACTCGACGCTGCATCACAAGTTCAGGTCAATGTCACCAGAGGGCAGGCGGGCGCAGGGGGGGGGGCGTGCGTGAGATTTTTGAGAAGCGAGCCTCGCTCACCGTGAGTGGTCACGCTAAAGAACGCCAGAGAGTGCTGCGCGTACCTCTCTATCTAGTCACGATACAGGCGCGCGCGGTTATTGTTACACTACAGGAAACAGCTCTTACATAACTTAACATCCTGCATTGCTAATACCATTGCTGCTACTACGCACGCACGCACGTACGCACGTACACACACGGCTCGCTCGAACGTGACAGTAGTTTAGGTCAGTAGCAACAGGTGGCGGTGCGCGCGGGCGGGTAGGTAGGCAAGGTAGGTAGGTAGCTGCATAGATATCTATGGGTAGCTGCTACCGGGCGCTCCGTCTAAACATAGCTGAATGATTAGCATGATACGTACAGGTACACATCTACACGTACAGGTACCGTACACACATACGCGCACACACCTAGATGCAAACCGGCTTCGAGCGGCGAGTGTGATTGTTAAGAGGAACCACGGAACAATGCAGTAACACGCGATCAGAATTACGAGCCGTGAAGGAAGTCTGAAGGAAACAGTCGGCTGCGATGGAGAAATAACAAGAAAAATCATGTGCTGACATGATTACATTTACATACACTTAATCAAACACGCAGAGAGATGGTGGGGCAGTGCAACAGGTTAAGACACGGTGCGCTACGGGAGGAGTTGTGTACGGAATAAGGTGTGAGTGTGGATGCTGTGTGCAGGATAGGGTGGGATAGGGTGCTGTGGGTGGGATGGGGTGTTGGTGGGATAGGGTGCTGTGGAGGGGATGGGGTGGGGGGCAGCCCTATAGACCGAAGGTCCGATAGACCGAATATTGCAAAGGGTTAGGGTTAGAGTTAGGGTTAGGGTTAGGGTTAGGGGGTGGGTTAGGGTTAGGGTTAAGGTTAGGGTTAGGGTAAGGGGTAGGGCATATTCACGTTCGAATACGGCATCAGTGGATGTCCGGATGCGTAGCCTGGAGGCTAGGCGAACGATTCCGGACGTGTAGCCACTGCGTATTCGAATAAACCTTCGGTCTATCGGGCCTTCGGTCTATCGGACCTTCGGTCTATAGGGCTGTAACCATGGGGTGGGTGTGGTGTGTGTGGAAGAGGGTGCTGTGGGTGAGACGGGATAGGGGGGA
>NW_014577695.1:10187-54004 GCF_000485595.1 Priapulus caudatus
ATTGTAATGTGTGTATTACACATAGATAGCTTGTAATGTGTGTATTACACATAGATAGCTTGTAATGTGTGTATAACACATAGATAGATTGTAATGTGTGTATTACACATAGATAGATTGTAATGTGTGTATAACACATAGATAGCTTGTAATGTGTGTATTACACATAGATAGATTGTAATGTGTGTATTACACATCTAATTTTCGTGTGTATTACACATACATATGAAGAGCTGATTTTCAAAAGGTCATCACTTTCCATCACTTTCCATTTTGGTCATAAATGAGTTAGTACCATCAAAGTACAATATAGCCCTATCTACATCATGTGTGATATCCATTTGCATCAAAAGTTGGTATATCCCTTCACGAACAGCCTCCAAACATTGAGTTTGGTCCCAAATGGTGTTAAATCTATTAGAAGATATCATCACTTTTTATTTTAGTAATGTTCTCCTTGCCTGAAACAGTTTTTTCACTCTAATATTTTACGTGAATGGTACTTAGCATGAAAACACACCTGAATAAAATATAATGTACATGATTAATTTTCAATTAATTTTTGGTTTTTAATGAAATTTGGATTTAGCTAATATCAGAAGAAAAAAATTAAAAACTCATCAAAATATAAAAACTAATGATCAGGAAGACCAATGAAATGACTCTGGTGAAGATGATTAATTGATTATACCATTGTTGAGCAGAATGAAGATGTATGGTGAACATTTTGCCTAATTACTGAATCCCCACTGTAATTTCAATTGACCAGTTTTCTTGGTTTTAAAACCCTTTATTAAACATTGAGTAAGCTTTAATAACATTGTTATCTGTTATAAATTACCTCTGTTTGGTGTTAGTTATTAGTGTTTAATTTTTATTTTGACGAGTTTAAAATTTTTTTTTCCAAAAGGCCCTAAATCCTAATTTTATTAAAAAACCAAAATTAATTAAAAATCAATTATGTACACTAGATTTCATTCAAGTGTGTTTTCATGCTTAGTATCATTCACTTCAAACATAGTGAAAAAAAAAATGTGTACCAGGCAAAGAGATCATTACTATTACTAAAATGAAAATGTGATGATATCTTCTAAAGTACAAAAGTGGACTTAACACCATTTGGAAATCAGCTCTTCACATATATAGGCTAGCTTGTAATGACAATTATGACATACATGTGTGCAATACCATAATCCACGAATATACCGTGTAGCAGACATGTGGTCCTGATGAAGGAACATGTACATAAAACAGTAAAAAGACGTGCGTTACACAGGTGTGGAAGTATGTGATGGTTATGCCTCGCCACACATTATTATAAACTAATAACATGAGCCCCTAAGCGTTACTATACAAGGGTTTCCAGCTACCATACACATAAATTAAATCTCCCATCAACAACGCCAACTCTACGCGCGCATTCAGGGTCCCACTGTCGCATACCTCATAAATAGTTATGAGACCATGAATCTAAACTGTCAAACCATTTGACATAACACATCGCGAAAAAATACACAATGACCTTGTAACAATTTAAGTCTCACGACAGTCGCAACTAACACGTTCATGACAACGGGCCCCAGTCGGCACTGCACCACGTTACCGCCAGTCATACAGACATACTGCGCAGTGAAGAGCAAACAACGGCTTGGCTGTGTGAACCGAGTGACCAGTGGAAAGCTAAAACCACCCGCATCTGTTCAACAGGTCGTAAGTCAAGCGGGCCGTCTTATAAATAGAAATTTTAGCCGGTGGTCAAAGTACTGCGGTGGGAAATGGGAAATGTCGTTACTCCGAACTACTCCTTATCATCCATATCATCAGGAGTAGATAATAGGGAATTCCCTATTATTCCCAATAATTCCCTATTATCTACTCAGGACTGATATCATCACACAACATGTTAGTATCATTACAGTTGGGACAGAATGGAGCATGAATCTTCATTGTATGTACTCATTGGAGTTTGGACACATGGCATACAAATCTTCATTGTACATCTGTAGTTTTTATAAGTGATGGTTAATTATAATGGTTGCATGTGAGGATAAGCGAGAGTGGAAAGGGTAGGAGGACAGGACAATAGAGAATGGAAAAGGGGAGAAAAGGAGAGATAGAGAAAAGAGAAAGAGAGGAGGAAAGAAAGAGAGAAGAGGATCTGTCAGCAGGCCAGCAGGGGATGATAGGAAGAGGATAATAATACTAGAAAAAGAGGGGCAGGAGAGAAGTAGAGAAGAGAAGGGGAGAGGAAAAAGAGGAGAAGGCCATTAGAGCAGCGCAGAAAGACAAATAACTAGATGGTCAAGCTACCAAACGAAACACTTAGTGAGTCACCTCACACATGAGAAAGTACTACAACTGCACGCACGGACGCACACACATATGTACACACGCATGCACGCATACACTCACACGCGCACGCACACGCACGCACGCATGCACGCACGCACACGCACACACACACACGCACACATGCACGCACATACTCACGCATGCACGCACACACACGCAAACCCACACACACACACAAACCCACGCACACGCGCCTTCTACTCACCAGATGGCGTTCTCTGCGAGATCTTTGGTCCCTGTGCTGCCCTCTGGGAGGAGTGGTGATTCGTACTTGAGCTGGGCGTCGCGTCGTCGCTACCCGGAGACGGTGTCGTACACGTGCCTGAGTGAGGGGGCGTGACGGACGCAGACCTGCCCAGCATCGTGTGAGGGGGCGTGATGGACGACGGCCGGCCCAGCAGCGGCGGCGACAGCGACATGTGGTCGTTCCACGGCGACGGTGGCTCCATCTTCATCTCGCCGCATGACGACAAACTCGACGTCCCCGGACTCGCGAGCGGCGGCGGCGTCAGCTCCGACGACGCGTAGTGCATGCTAGCGGCGCCGCCCTGGTGGCAGCCGGGCGAACCCGCCAGCATCTTGACCGACGGCGGCGACATTGCGGGTCGGTCGGAGCGCTGCTGCATCAGCGACGGTTGCCGGGCGATGCAGGGCGATCTTTGGTCTGCGGTGAAGCTCTGTAACTTGGCGGCGGCGGCGGCGGTGGCTGCGGTGGGGGGATGCGATGAGGTAGTCGCGGCGGGCGCGTGGTGACTGTTGCTGCCGTGGCCGTGCGCGCTGCCGGCGGCCATCATCATCGTCACGCCGCGGTGACACGACGACGCGTCCGCCGGCATCCGCGCGAGCTGCGGCGGCATGTGCGAGGGGGCGCCACCGCCGTACGCCATCGGCGTGTACGTGCTGCTGCACGCCGACATGGCCGCCGCCGTGCCTGGCTCGCACTTGATCTTCGCGGAGCGTGGGTAGCATTGCTGCACCATGTAGCTCGTCGCGGCGCTGCTCGCTGCATGGTTGCTGACGGAGGAGCCTGGGTCCATGACAGAAGACTTCTTCCGCCAACCGCTGCTAGCTGCGTATGCCCGCAAGCCTCCTGTGTAAGGCACACAATTTTCAAATTTCAGATTTTTCAAATTCATTTAATGTACAAAACTGCAAAACATACAGCTTATGATAATTATTTATATGTCGATAATACAGTGATATCAATAAAATGAAATCAAATGTGACAGAGTCATTTAAGCTGTATGTTTTGCAGTTTTGCACAATAAATGAATTTGAAAAATCTGAAATTTGAAAAAGTGTCAATTTGTCAAGTTGAAATTTGTCAGTGGATCAATACAAAAATAAAAGAAATTCTGACTAGCGTACAACATAAAGACAACATAAGCACAACATAAGTACAACAACATAAAGACACAGCGCCGAGGGTCACAGTGCTGCTCCCGTGAATATTGTCTCGTCTACCGTACGTGCCCAAAATGACTCTACTACTCTTTCATCGAGCGTAACCTTGATTACGTGACCAGCCCACCGCCCCACCAAGCCATCCTGATCGGGTAACACCCACTTACCCAAACCTACCCATCCACCCTGATGTAACAACACCCCTTTAAGTTACACATATAATCCTTCTACCCATCCACCCTGACATTGTAACACCACCACCCCAACCCCTCCCAAGCCACTCTGACATTGTAACACCACCACCCCAAAAACAAAGACATTGTAACCTTCTACCCCTCCCAAGCCACCCTGACATTGTAACACCACAACCCAACCCCTCCCAACCCACCCGGACATTGTAACACCCCCACCCCAATCCCTCCCACGCCACACTAACATTGTAACACCCCGCAACCCTCCAAGCCACGCCGCATTTGTAACACCCCCCGACCAACCTCCTCGGCCAAGCACCCTGAATTGTAAACACCCACCCACCTCCCAACGCACCCTGACTTGTAACACCCCCCCCCAACCCCTCCCAAGCCACCCTGACATTGTAACACTTCCAATCCAACCCCTCCCAAGCCACCCTGACATTGTAACACCCCAACCCCAACCCCTCCCATGCCACCATGACATTGTAACACCCCCACCCCAACCCCTTCCAAGCCACCCTGACATTGTAACACTGCCACTCCAAACCCTCCCAAGCCACTCTGACATCGTAACTTTCTACCCCTCACAAGCCACCCTGACATTGTAACACTGCCCTACAACTGCCAAGCCCCCCTGATCTCTGTACCTTCCTTCTACTACCAAATTCTACCAATCTCAATCAACTGCTCTTAGAGATATCCACAAGGAAATTCACACGTGACCCACCACTCGATAACTACCATAGAGAAGCCTGTTGCCTTATCTATGATTCCTCTATATGATGGTATTAAATTTGTTGATAATTCAGCAGGGAATAAATGCCGTTTACATCAAAGAAAAGGAGTGTGATTCGTGACTAATGACAATTTGCATATTATAGCAACTTATCAACTTAATATTTCAGTAAGCCGAACATGCAAACATTAATAATAAAGTACGTACGACACCAATTATATAATTAGGGACGGGGTAATCGGGGGTATATAGTCACTACAATTAACAATAAGATACACTTGCTTATTCACACTATTTTACATATTTAGTGCATTGTCGCTAGTTCAAAACAATTACTTTTAGTATACAGTGGTGTTAAGTAGCACTAATTAATATTAGCAACTAACTTGCTAGTTGAATATAGTACATATTAGAAAACAACCTAGTAGTAGTAGTTGATACTAATTAATATTTGCATTAGTCTGCTAGTTACTTAATATTGCCATTAATAGGGTATGTAATTATTATAATGTATCACTGGTAATAATGAGCTGCTAGAGGGCACTTTTAAACAAAGCTATACTCTGTTAAAACACTGATTGAGAACAAGGAGGTTAACACCTGTCTGACACACAAAGTTCTAATAGTGTCATTGACATTGTTATAGTCATAACTCACAATTCACCGTTATCTGGGTCAACACAGATGTTGCTGTTTCTAACTTCTATGAGGAGTAAAAGTAATAAAAGTCTAACACAAAGACTTCATGAGACACGGTTGAATGCATAGGTAGGACAAACTTAATTAAAATTCCTATTTTTTTCTCCCCAAGCCAGGATTGCAATGATTTGACTACTGGAGCTAATGGAGCTATTACAATAACAACCAGCAAGGCGGCAATTGAAAACGTGTTATTTGACGAATATTATATTGATTATTAGCAATCGAATTACCTTTGTGAATAGCAATTTTACGTTGATGGTAAAACCTCCTAATTTACACAATTACTATTAATATTATTATTATAATTACCTAGTGGACGAACCATAATAAACATGACAGTGACTGAATGATTGATTTATAATATAACTATAAGTTATAACTTCTGCGTATATATAGGGTTGGGCATTTAAGTACGCTGTTATTACATCGCGCGTAAAAATTGGTGACAGTCTATACGCCGGCGAGCGACGAGCAATGTAGGTCATAGCAGGAGTAATATCAACGTGCGGCAAACGCTGTCAATGAAACCACGGCCACAGATCAAACGATGTTTACAAAGCTCTCCACAACTGTCTGTCGAAATCGCTTCTACGTGCATACTTAACGAAGTCTAACTGAGCTACTGACCTGCGTTTATGATGCTCCTTGCGTTAGGCAACCAAACAAAACGAAATAAAGCGGCACATCATCGCAAACACCTACGACTGCTTCCAGAAAAAAATGGCGTGTACTAGGCCTACTTCCCATAATTCTTTGCGCAAATTACCGTAAAGTGTTGCATAAATTTACTGAATAGAGAAAATAGTGTGCATAGTATACTATAATATAGATAATTTGGCATTCTTTATTTGATCGCACGTGTAAATGAAGTTGTTAGCCAAGTCTTAGGATTTTAACCAGTTTCAATTTACTATTTAGTCATAGTTTGAGATTAAATTATACGCGGCATTGCACTGCCACTTCCACGCACTAACAGCGCAATCCACATCGGTCCCTTTTGTGAGTGCGTTTATCTGGCACTCCGCTCCCTGTTGCAAATAATATTTAATGATTAATGTTGTCACGTGCCAGTTTCATTTTTTTACGAACGAACGGAAAGACGGATTACGTATAGTAAGCAAATAATACTTCAAAATAGAAATGAACAGTGCATTATTTGGAGCAGAGCGGCTAAGAATCGTCGTCACGTGTCACTGTCACCCTAGCTACACTGTTTGTGTACGTATGGCCGCAGTTGAGGTAGGATATAGAAAAGTGAAAGTTTCGTAGATAAATGGCATCTACAACGAAGGAGGGTGTCAACATAGTGCACCAAAACGCAATATTGTGTGAAACGATCAAGAAAGAACAGCAGTATCAAAAGCTCTACACGAATTATAGCGTGAACCCCTTCAAGAAACGTAGGTTGACTAGTGCTGGACTGCGAATGCGATGCCATGACAATGTCAGAATGTACTAAAGAGTAACGTAATGTAGGTAGTAGGGGAACGCAGGCAGCTCGGCAATCGATGATATGGAAATGCTGTCGTCAGTGGCGCATGTGTAGTCTGTATCTCTTCTAAATAAATAATGTTCTTTGTTGCATGTTATATACGCGAATGGTGAATCAATTAGGAGTAATTAAACGCAATTACGATTTAGATGCAAATTACCATTCCACGTGTGTTATCGTTGGTGGTAGTGCTACTCTAGTAGTAGCTTAATTAGTAGTAATAGTATTAGTAGTGTATGGTATCTACCGGTGTAGCCACTGCGCTCTCTGCTTGTAGCGGGAGTGAAGGGGCGAAAGTGTCTCAGTAGCCATATAAATCGTGAACAGTGAAAGTATTAAACAACAACATATGGTAATAACATTGGTGTATTTCAGTGTACACATTGTCTGGAAAACCGAACTCTGCACATGACTCTGCTGACGGCGAAGAAGATAGTAAGTTGTTACATTTCATGATGGTAGCCTAGCTATATCCTTATAAATCTGCAGTGTACTGTTATGCCCATCAGTCGTTGTCTTCTATTCGTAATTTATATATCTGCAGGGCCTTACATACCATGCAGCTTTCTAACTTTGCATTCGATTTCACAGGTAATTTTTTAGAGACAATTGAGCGGGCACATCAGGAACCAGTGAAGAAGTATAGTAACCCTCAGACTGAAGCTCAGGAAATTGGCTGGACAACGAAACCATTGGTAATGATAAATACCCTAGTAGTGCTGAGAGGGTCTATGTCCCCCAGGGTACTATCGGAGGGTACCCTGGGTACGGTTCGATATATCGGAACGTACCCTGGTACTATCTAATATGCCGGACCGTACCTCGCCTACTCCACTAACGAGTCTATAGGGAGTTGCCTACGCCTATTCCCTAACCCTAACTATATCAGATAGTTACCAGGGTACGTTCCGATATATTGAACCGTACCCCGGGTACCCTCCGATAGTACCCTGGGGAACGTAGACCCTATGAACTCTAGTAGTAGTAATTAGAAAATCAGAGAATTGGGTATCAGTGCATTATGTAGTGTTCACGGTTACATTGTCATTGCTGCATTCAGTAGAAGCAATAACAATTTATCTTAGAATTTATGCAGTTTATGCGTCACAAAGTGAGAGTGGAATAAAGCAAGATTTTAATAAATTTCTTGGATCATTGTGCGATGCTTTCCAGTAATTCAAATTTATATTAGACGAATAATCTTGTGTACATAATTTGTAACTAAATAAATGTTAATGTTGAATTTTTTTCCCTATTAGATTGACACAGACAGGACTGACCGAAGACTCCATTTTCCAAGACATAACTCTGATGTTACAAAATATTGTGCAGCTATGTGGAGGATAAAGGAACAAACGGAAAACATGCAATAACGTGATATCCCATATTGCACATGTTCAATATTACTGCTAATGTATAATATATGTCATGTCTTTTAACAATTACTTATGAAACAATTATTCATATCAAATGGGCATCACTTCCACTTTTATAAAGATTTTCTAGAATATAAACAAGACATTTGCTCTCATTTTAATGTAGCCGTACAATAGGCTTGTCCCGCACAACAACCCCAAGGCAGAACTCTATGGGGGTAGAGCTACTTTGTAGTGAGTGCAGGAACACTCACACATGCATAGTACCAAACTCCACAACAGATGGTTCTCTCGCTCACGCTCAATTCAGAGCTTCGCTTCACTTCGTATCCTGAGTGTACGAAGGGGCACTGCATGCAGTTTGGCATGGTACGCGTAAAAATAAATCAGTGCTGTTCATCATGGTGCCATCTAGTGAGTAATATTTGAAAACACGAACAATAAACTATATTAAATTGTATTAAAATTTATTTAGCAAAACCATTAAAAATACTAACTGCATTCATACCATATACTTTTCCACACTGTTAAACAAAACAACATTTTGTGAGCATTCTAAATAATAAAATATATAAATGTAATAAATTATTTACATATAATCAGAAGTAGATAATAGGGAAGGAGTGTGACTTCAATAAACAAGGGAAATTCGTCATTTACTAGCCTTAGAATACCTACAATTTACTACGCGTAAATCAACCAACTTGAGCTCAAATCGTACACAGTATATTTGCCTAGCATCGTGCGAAATCGTTTCCTCGTATACACCCGCAATCTGGAGATACAGACTAAAACGTACGACACGATTATAATCCATTCTGTTGCCAGCAAACCGAATGTATAAACCGCCTAACTTGAAACAAAAGGCAGCTACTAACGACTCTTGCCCCCTCGGCAATGCGGTGTGGCTCGCTGGGAGATTGGATATCGACGCAACACTCGGCGAGCTAATCTTTTACCTATTTACAGCTGCCTTTTGTTTGAAGTTAGGCGGTTTATACATTCAGTTTGCTGGCAACAGAATGGAGAATAGGCGGTTTATACATTCAGTTTGCTGGCAACAGAATGGAGAATCGTGTCATACGTTTTAGTCTGTATCTCCGGATTGAGGGTGTATACGAGGAAACGATTTCGCACGATGCTAGGCGAATGTACTGTGTAAGATTTGAGCTCAAGTTGGTTGAGTTATGCATAGTAAATCGTAGGTATTCTAAGGCTAGTAAATGACGAATTTCCCTTGTTTATTGAAGTCACACTCCTTCCCGATTATCTACTTCAGATATAATGCGTATTTACATTTCATTTCCTTTATGTCATTTCCGTACAACAGGGTTTAATCTACGACTGCCCTGACCATTACTACATTAATACAATTACCATTACAACAGGGCTGAACCTGTGACTGTGCATATTTGCAGTTCTAATGTTGATGTTGATGGCAGATGTGTCGTCATCACAATAGATGTTGATGGTAGCAGCCATGTCGTCTGCAAGCCTACATGATGGTGGCAGATATTTTGTCGTCACGTGTCCATGTTGATGATGATTGTAGCTATGTCATCGTCTTGCACATTTACAGTACAGCAGGTTTGCATTGCCTCACTCAGTCTTACTGCCAAAATGTGTTTGCACTGCAATGCAAAGATACAAGATTATAGAAACTGAGATGACAAAGGCTCTCCTCATTTGCATAACTTTACTATCCCAGGCATAGGTTATTCTTTGGCTGACCTCCTATGATTACCTACCTTTTACCCAATCACAAAACTGTCTGATTCAGATGACATACTAACAAGAATTCATTTCCATTCATTTTCATCACCTTGTAATTTACTCTTAATTGCAAAAAAAGAAGATTGGGGAAGTAGTGGCATTGGAAGTTGATACTCACCATCATACTATCACGTCGTTTAAGAACTGAAAAATCAACGAGTATTTTCACATTATAATTGTTGTACGTTAGAACAATGAATTGTACAAATAGAGTTCATATGTTAAAACAATGACATAATCGTCATGAGGATTAGATATCGTTTATAGAGTCTCTATATTATACACTCCTGATGATATCAACAACATAATGCACTTACCTGAGTAGGTGTAAGAAGGACAGCAGCAATAGTTCAATCCCTCGAAGCACATGTATACGTTCCCGGAGCTCCCACGCACCTGCGATATGTCTGCAGTTGCTTACAGATGCAAGTATTACACTATTCTCTCCCAAACACTGACTGAACGACTGTTCTCGTAAAATTTCCGCATTCTGAATTTTCGGTCGAGATTTCAGGAGCGATTCAGTGGTGGGCAGATATGCGTTTTGATCACGTGTAGTACATGCATAGATTGATTTGGCTAGGATATTTTGACCGATTTTTGCACGTGACCTTGCAGACTGTGAGACATTGAATAATTTTAGGATGACCTTACAAGCGAAACAGATATTTAATGCACACAATGAGAACAAAACTCATAAGTATAGAGTATAATGGGATCCTCTGGTGACTAACAGAGACATGGCATTACAGAGGACCTCTGGGCACTATCTAGATTTGGTTGGTTTTTACAGCCGGCACGTGTAAAGAATAGGCATCACTTACCTCGTACAGACACCTGGAACTGGGAGACACAAGGCGCGTGACACTTTTGCTATCCACAAGACTCAGGGCTGGCAGCAGAGTTCCTTGAAATACGAACGCTAATCTAGGAGAAACCACATTAGCACACCATTAATCATTGCTAAATCTTCATTAACGTCACGATTCCCAGGCCTTGATATAATACCGTTACCACCCTAACCTGCGAAAGTATATCTATAGCCATTAATAACTGTCGAGTGTGATTTATGTTCGCTTAATCGTTTTCCCAATCGTAACAAAATAATTATGTTATCTTCACTATTCCTTTTTTGTCTTGGTTAGCCATCGATATAACCATTAGATAAGAATGTTTAGACTATTCTAAAACTATCTTACCCAGACAGGACCTCATCTGTCACTGAAATAGAAATAAGTTATAACATAAGCATACAAGATGGGAAACAGTGAACAATTAAATGTCCCTACTGATACATAACTGATCTGTGACTATGCAACTGTGTAACATGTGCAATAAAGACTGACTAATACGTGAATCTCTGACTAATATGACCTAGCTATAACAACCACATCAGGAAATATCACCCGATTTTGTAGGTCAATTAATAGTTGCGATAAATCTCTGTTTATTCGCACTATGTTTTTTGATAACCAGTCCGCTGCATTTTTCAAGCTGTTCCCTGCTGGAGATTTAAGTTGCACATCTCCATCAGAGGAATCCTAGTAACTATCAGAATAACTTGCAGTAAATTGCAACAGAGTGGTTGTTGAAATCATCGCATTAGTCAAGGTAAGGATTTATGAAGAAACTTGGCTCAAACAACTAATATCGACCACAGGACGTACACGTAGAATACTTCTGGAAGCATTTAGCCACTTCCTGTAGTAGCTGGTCCACCACATCTTCCATTATGAGTGTGCGAATACGGTCAATCGTCGCTGCATGACCCGTCTTCTTCCTCTACTGCATGACTTCTTTGTGTCCAGGGAAGCTGGTTTCTGACCCTATATAATAACATGATTACTGCTATCTGTTGATATGCTACGTATCTCTAGGCTACGCAGTCCTTTACTCTGCCACGGGCACATGTGACAGAGTGAAGGGCTGCATATAGGTAAACCTCCTTACCTACCTCCTAGCTCTACCTCTACAACCTCAATCCCTCTGCATTATGGAGCAATGAATAGTGAATAGCAATAGCTTCCATTGCTCCACAATTCGTTACCGTGCCGTATCCGCATCTCCCCGTGTTGTCCCTGGCTCCGCCACAGCGAAGCTAAGGGTATAGGAACTAAGGAAGAGTTAATTAGCAAGATCTAGTGGCCCCTAGGGCTAGAATAAACGTCAACAATATACCAATAAAATGGCAATATACGGTAAACGTAGGCGGCATGATGATGATACAGTGACAGAACAGTGCAAACATTGTGTCATTGTGACTGAAAAATACAAGGTACTGCTTATCTACGCTGCCACCACCTACTCTACAACTACTGCCGATCTATATAAGTTCGTATAAATCTGCAATTTTACCGTTAATCTAGTAAATATTACCAAAATAATAACAATAGCTGACGTACCGTTTATGCATAGCGACAGTTTTACTACAATTTAATATCGCCGCGTAGCGCCCTCTCTCGGTAATCTTTTACAAAATAATCTTTTTGACATTACAAGTACAACATACGTGCGCGCGCGTCTCACTCTGTGTGTGTGTGTGTGTGTGTGTGTGTGTGTGTGGCGTGTCGTGCGTCGTGCGTGGTGCGGGTGCGTGTGCGTGCGTGCGTCTGCGTGTCGTGCGTGCGTGCCAAAAGTGCGTGCGGTCGCGTGCGGGGCGTGCGTGCGTGCGTGTGTGTGTGTGTTGTGTGTGTGTGTGTCGCGCGGTGTGCATATATATGATGCCAGTGTAATGTGTATTGGTGTAGCAGTGGGATAAACGCTACAGGCATTAAACCTGTAATATGTCATATATTACAGTAGTATAAGGATGAACACTAGCTCGACAAGCCTGTCAGACCATGGGGAGACTAATGTCTGCCTTTCGATCTATCATCGCTTTTTGGAGAAAGAAGCAAACCAATCAAGTCCAGGGCCGGCGGAAACAAATAAACATTGGTCAGGCCATTTAGCATCAATAACAGATTGCTAGCTCTAGTACTATAGCCCGCGGATCGCTGCCGCAGGCGAGTTCTAGGGGGGGGGGTCCCTCGTCAAAGGGGGTTTGGGGGTCCTCCCCCAAGAAATTAAAAAAATTTAAGACACTAAGATGCCTTTTTAGAGCTTAAAAATACTTTTCAAAACTCAAACAAATATATATTTATACTTCAGTATAGGCCTAATTATTTCGGCATCTGCCAATTTACATGTCAAATTTAATGCGTGTGCACGTACACGTGCGGGCATGCGTGTGCAGTTACACGCAGTGGCGTACGCAGGATTTTCGAAAGGGGGTGTTAGGAGCACGCGAAGGGGTCTGGGGGGCTCTCTGCGGGAATTTTTGAAAATTAGCACTCCTCAGATGCGTTTTCTGCGCGAGCAGGGGGGGGGTCCGGACCCCCTGGACCCCCCTGTACACGCCCCTGGAAACTGTAGACTCTGATACCGTGTGCGCTTGCACTGACGGGTGGGTTCCGGGGGTTAGATTCATGATTCATCAAGCTGCGTACGCAAAATATTTTGCGTAAATCTTGTGTGCGTACGCAATCGACGTTTGCTCAGTTGCGATTTATCAACGGCAGTTATTTAGTAAATTTTGCGTACGATTTCGCCGTACGCAAGCGAGGCCATTTTAGGTGCGATTCATCAAGCTAAAATTTACGTAAACCTTTGCGTAGGGAGTGTGTATGTGTCAGAGAGAGAGAGGTGTGCGTGCGTGCGTGCGTGCGTGCGTGCGCGTGTGTGTGTGTGTGTGTGTGTGTGTGTGTGTGTGTGTGTGTGTGTGTGTGTGTGTATGTTGTGTGTGTGTGTGTGTGTGTGTGTGTGTGGTGTGTGGTGTGTGTGTGTGTGAGGAGAGAAGGGGTGTGCGTGTTTTGTGTTGTGTAGTGTGACAGAGAGGAGAGAGAGAGAGAGAGAGAGAGAGAGAGAGAGAGAGAGAGAGAGAGAGAGAGAGAGAGAGAGAGAGAGAGAGAGAGAGAGAGAGAGGGAGCGAGAGAGAGAGAGAGAGAGAGAGAGAGAATTGTTGGCGCGAGAACTGACCCTTCTACTTCTCATTTCAGGCACTCTTGTGCTGACGACGCGTACTTGGTACCGCATCCAATCTACAATAGAGTGACCAGTGTAGCCCTCGCAGAGGGTCCTTACTTGTACTGGAGAGTGGGCAAACAGTCATGGGAGTATGTCAATTCAATTTGGCAGAAAAAAAATGTAAAATTCTTCGCCATACTCGCTCGCAAATTAGCCCTTGGATTTTACTTATCGTTGTATCGTAAATATCTATCTCTTACCCCTACTACTAATATTTGGGTGTTATTATTAGTAACGATCTTTCGCTGAATTGGCCACACATTGACTACATTTGTTAAGAAAGCGTCGCCGATCTTCGGATGTCATACGGACCGATCATCTCTAGCTTTGACGCACCTCTAAAACCGAGATAGCCAATTCACCTCTAGTGTCAAAACTATGGTATCTAGGCATATTAGAACTAGTGCTTCGCCAGCCTGGTAGCCCCTATAGACTTCAAGAACTAGCTCTAGATTAGACACCATTCAGCCATAAAAGCTCGTGAGCGAAGTCATAGTGAGTACTCCAGAAAGCTATGATGATAGTATGATGTTGTCCTGGCTCGTCTTGAATGCCTCCCTTTCGTGTCCGCATTTCCTCACATCAAACTCATAACTTTCTAGTAAAATATTATCAGTGGTGAGATTGAAAATTGGGCATTCCTTCTGGCTTTAATGAAAGCCTGTCGCTGCACCGCGCTCATCTGAGCGTCGATCACTGTTTCGGCATGTGACAAACGTTCTAAGGATCCTTTAAGTTTAGCCGTTCTTTGTCTCTGTGATTCGGTTATTGGAATTCACGTGCCTTCATTCCTTTGGTAAATAGCAAATTCACAAAGCTTTTTCGCGCTGCGATCCGACAGTGAGGTATCTACGACTTGATCCACGTTTCTCACCATCTTCGTTATAGTCTCCAGGACTTTTGGAAGATATCTATCACTTATGAGGTTATGAGAGC
This sequence comes from Priapulus caudatus, assembly GCF_000485595.1. Classification (NCBI taxonomy): domain Eukaryota; kingdom Metazoa; phylum Priapulida; class Priapulimorpha; order Priapulimorphida; family Priapulidae; genus Priapulus; species Priapulus caudatus. Next base: position 25,218 of record NW_014577695.1, read on the forward strand.
AGAGAGAGAGAGGAGAGAGAGATGAGAGAGAAGAGAGAGAGAGAGAGAGAGAAAGTAAAGAGGCGCGCAGAGAAACATAGAGGTGTGTGCGCGCAGCGCGCGCCACGGGGGGCGCGTGTGTGTGTGTGTCGTGTGTGTGTGTGTGTGTGTGTGTGTGAGAGGAGAGAGAGAGAGAGAGAGAGGAGAGAGAGAGTTGTGCGTGATTGTGCTGTGCGCTGTGCATGTGTGTGTGTGTGTGGTGTGTGTGTTGTGTGTGTGTGTGTGTGGTGCCGTCGCGTGCGCAGGCCGAGGTGCGCAGGCGGTGGCGGTGCGTGCGCTGGTAGCGTGCGCTGAGAGAGAGAGAGAGAGAAGAGGTGTGCGTGTTTGTGCTGTGTGTGTTTGTTTTAGTGACAATCCAAGTTTACTTTATCCATACTACGTACACTACAGGAGCAGTCGACAAAAACGTGAATAGGCCTACACTAGCTATTATAGAATAAGCTCGTTTGATAGCCTAGAGTAGATGCAGTAAAATCGGTGAAAGTTTCTGAAATTAGCGATGTAACAAAATCAAGTCTATGAACATAATATGTGTTGCGTGGATCCAATTCTGCCCAAGATCTATACGAATCTGCCGACTGTGTGGCAGCTCATTGAACTGTTAAGGACTAAAACCCACGCTGATAAAAAAGCCTGTCCTGGTAAATCGGGATCCTCTGTACCACCTCCCTTCTTTGCATTTTTTTCTTCTTTTTTGAAATCTCAGGAGAATATTTGTTCAAGAGCGGGGGGATGCATCCCCGCCTCCCCGGGATTTAACGGGGCCGGTTAGTGATGGCGGAGCGCTGCGCATAGCGGCAGCCGGCATAGCGTAGTGGCAGGCGCGTAGCGTGCAAGCGGAGCGAGCGGGGACGCGGGTGGCTGCGAGGGGACCCCCCCTCATGTTTGAAGAAAAATGAAAATAACGCTAAAAATACCGCATTTCCTTGCCATTTTTTCTGGTATTATAATATTTTACTTGTTGTTGTTCAATTAAAATATCGAATGGATTTTTGGCAGAAAGAAAAAATTTGTCATCATACATTCCTTGTACTCACATCATTTATTGGCTAATAAGGCGCGACCCAAAAAATTTCCTTTGTTGCGGGTCACCCGCGCTCTTCGCTTTGTTGTTGTTTGTCTGGTGGCTTGCCGGCACACTTCAGCCACAAGTTGTCCACGAGAGCAACACATTACAAAATTCCCTGATTAAACAGTATGGATTACAGTATGAGAGCGAAGATACTTATAGTAACGACATCGCGATTCGGCGAGCATGCCAGCAGATCGCCTTTTGGGGTTCTCTATGCTCATTTAATTGACAACACTCGCCTTACCTGGCGTTATAGGCTAACCTTGTTCTTACAGCTCGGGAGGGGGTGTTTACAAATACGAACTTATAACAGGATAATAGGGCCTTCTGCTGTTCTCTCTTTACCTTTTCCATTCTTTCTCTCTTTCCTCTCACTGCACACACATCTCATCTCTTTCTGCTCTCTCTCTCTCGCGCTGCTCTCCCTTTTCTCCTCTCGGCTCTTCTTTTCTTTTTTAAAAATGTTTGTTGGACAGAGGGCATAAGGGGTGTTTTAAGCCGCCCTAACCCCCCCCCCCCCCCTTGCGTACGCCACTGGGTACACGTGTATGCATCGAGTGCGTTGGTAGCGTAGGCGTGCGTGTGTGTACAGGTAAGACGTGCGTGGCGTGCGTGTGCAGCGTACACTCTGCTGTGCATGCATGCGTGCGTGCGTGTGTACGTGCGTGTGTGGGCGTGTGCCACGTAATATCGTGCGTTGCGTGCGCGTACACGTGCGTGGCGTATCAAGTAACACGTGCCGTGGCGTGTGTACGTTACACGTGCTATTCGTGCGTGGCGTACACGTGCATTGCGTCGGCGTGCGTGTGCAGCTTAGCACGTGCGTCGTTGCGTGTGCACGTACACGTGCGTGCGTGCGTGCGTGCGTGCGTGTGAACTTACAGGTGCGTGCATGCGTGCGTGCGTGCGAGTGTGTGCACGTACACGTGCGTGCGTGTGTGCGCGCGTGTGCCGGTACACGTGCGTGCGTGCGTGCGTGTGAACGTACACGTGCGTGCCTGCGTGCGGGTGTGAGTGCGTGCGTGTTCACGTACACGTGCGTGCATGCATGTGCACGTAGACGTGCGTGCGTGCGTGCGTGTGCACGTACACGTGCGTGCATGAGCGTGTGCGTGCGTGTGTACGTACACGTGCGTGCGTACGTACACGTGCGTGCGTGCGTGCGTGTGCTTGTATCGAACAATATCACGCATCTGCTTGCTGCCAACCGTTAAACTGCGCATGTGCGCATATGACGTCAATGTTTATAAACATAAAAACAACGTCATGTAGTAGTATAATATATGCGTGTATACATAAACTATATGTGATTTCAGATCATTATATGGTCGGGATTGCAATAATTGTAGATCGGGCCTGTGCATAACGAAAATGTGTGCTTGAAAAAAATAATGATCGGAAAAATTATTGGTCCGGTCCGCCGGCCCTGAAGTCACAAATAAAACAAAAAGCTCGCAAATTTGTAATACAGTCTTTATTATATACCGTCCAATTCCAACAGCCAATTAAAAATCGACAGCCGATTCACACGCATACACACACGTACTGACTCCCGCTAACACGCACCTCCAAACACACAAACATGCACGCACACGCACACAGGCAGTCACACATGCACGTACGCATGCGCGTACGTGTACAATCACCAGCACGCGCTCTTCATCTAAAAATGATACTTGAATTCAAAATCATTCGGCTCTGGACAAGAATCTCACGACTTGTAATTACACATTAGCATGGCAAGAGAGCACCTGACACACGCTTTCCCACAATTTTCACTGTCGTTACCCCATATAGCAGTTTCGCACAAAACGCCAGTCTATCGGTATGAAGTGAAGGTAAACACACACGTAACTAGGAGTAAATGAACATTTCACTCGTTCATTTAACCCTGACACAACCTTGAGTAGTCCGGTATGTATAGAGGACACTGGTGTGGTGTATGTTTGACCTGAGCAAGCTAGCGGCCAATGTCACTGCCACAATGTCGCGTGGAGCATCTCAAACAACAGAACATCAGATATACAACCTCACGGCAACCTTCGCCTCCCTCCCATCACGCGACATGTCAAACTTTCGCTCATTGACGTCGAGCGCCAGAGTAAAACAGCAGCAGCAGCAGCTTGCAGCGTTGCATTGTCGTAAAAATATAGCATCAATAGAAAACCTTCACACAAAATAATAATTTCACCCGGTGAGGGACATTCGACATATCCCCATGTTATACCTGTGCACAAATCTCCCGTACAACCACATCCACACTCACAGTATACCTCTAATACACAATATATGCTGCAAACAAACCGCACCTTCACTCACACCACTCGCTCACTCAACAACAACAAAATATGAAAGATATGCAGTCTTAGAATTCGACTTTCGAAAAAATCGCAGAATTTAGCAAACGACCTCAAGTTATGCGGAACTTTACCAAAGCCTAACTTCGATGTGCACTTATAACGCTGAATTTTGTTAAGGAGTCAGTACAGCTTAACTACCACAGTGTTGTACTCTGCTCTAAATCAGAGCAAGCTGCTAGCTAATGGATCAACATTCCTACCACCTTTAATAAGTAGTAAATGAATCTGACCAAAGGCTTCAGAAACCTTTCTGTATATCAGTGCAAACAAATATCAATGTTATGAATGAAACTTCATCAATCACACAGCAGAGTTAAAAAACTGCGTAAATGAGCCAGGTTAAAACATCTGCTATACTCCCACCCCTAACACACACGTCTACACATGCACGCACACAAAATATAGAAAAACTTCCATTTCGCTAACATGAAAGCCCAGAGAGGGACTACGTCTACATGACATTGTGTGTCATTATAATTGCATACTACTACTCATAGAGATTAATAACAGTCCGTTTAATTACAAAATTCGAGGAAACCACAAAGAAAACATCAGTTATACAACTGTCATTCAGTTTCACACACATGCACGCACAATCCTATGTATGCACGCACACACACACACACACACACACAGACACACACACACATACACGCACACGCACACACGCACACATACATGCGCACATGCACACGCACGCGCACGCACACGCACGCACACGCACACGCACGCACATACACACGCATGTCAGTATTCATGCATCACATCAGCTGTGATAATAGGTCAGGTGACATCATCATCGTTCATACTCTGTTCTCCTCGCGACTCAAACCCTGCACCAAGATGTCCACTCGTCGGAATGTGAAGCTGCTGCTCCTGTAAAAATCACAATATGACAGAACGTTAATTACCATAAATCGCGTGAAATCAATAGTCAATAAACGCTACGTTTAAACTTATACAGCAACATAACTCTTCCACTTTATGTTGATCATATTATTTCGAAAGGACTATTCCTATGCTTCACACACGCACGCACGCATGCACACACACACACACATACGTAAATACATATTGAACATAGTATTAGGAGCCTTACCACTTATTTTTTATTATAATTTTACTGATTGAATAGGGAGACAGATCTTACATGAGAAGTTCTGACAGGGGACGGTGACAATGTCCACTCTTGCGTGTGTGACTGTGGAGAATCGAACGAACTCGCCTGCGTAGGTGAAAATCCATTCATGCTCTGTATGTGCGACCGATCCTGCTGCTGTGGAGTCTCAAATGGATTCCTACATCAATCAATGATTCATACAGGGTTAAATAACGATGGCTACTTTGCCACTCTCTCTCTCTCTCTCTCTCTCATCGGTCTCGCTCTCGCTCCGCTCTCGCTCTCGCTCTCGCTCTCCGCTCTCGCTCCGGCTCTCTCTGCTCTCTCTCTTCTCTCTCTCTCCGTCTCTCTCTCTCTCTCTCTCTTCTCTCTCTCTCTCTCTCTCTCTCTCTCTCTCGCTCTCTCTCTCTCTCTCTCTCTCTCTCTTCTCTCTCTCTCTGTCTCTCTCTCTCTCTCTCTCTCTCTCTCGCTCGCTCTTTCATCTTCTTCTCTACCTCTCTCTCTCTCTCTCTCTCTCTCTCTCTCTCTCTCTCACCTATCAGGATGTCTGTGCTCTTCTGTGTGCAGTGTATGCTGCTCACCACCTGGTGACAAGGAGCTGAGTTGTTGTGTAACCCCTAGCATTCCATCTTCCTCCACACTAACTATCACCCAGATCACCTCTGCAATACAAATAAACACAGGTGCCGCTGTCAATAACCATCTAACGCAGTGCCACTGGTAGTCAATCAGTTATTAAACGCAAGTTATAAATGGTCATCGTTAAGTTTACAGCTCAATGGCATTAGCACTCATCACTCGTTGAACACTCAAACCGCCCTGCACGCCTTGAGTTATATGAAACGCAGGGTTTCTTCTGAGGGAAAATTAGACAAAGAAGGTAATGTCCAGTTTGGGGATAAAATGCACGTGATGGATTCAAAGGTGTGCTGTAGGCACGCATGCGGACGCTGCAGGTGGGCGCAGGGGGAGAGAGGGGGATCTGGGGGATTTCCCCCAGCAACATTTAAAAAAATTGAATGTCTTAGACTGCATTTGAGGCACCCTGAAGCATTTTCACAATAGCGATGTTAAATTAGACAACGGCGGTGCACCACTATGCCTCTTATGTATAAGAAACCCTGGAACGTTGAACGTTGTGCGTTCTGTACACGTCTTGCCCCCGTGTGTGACAATGTCATTACCACAATTGGTTCACCTAAGGGATAATGACATTATTTTGGGGTGAATGAAACTCACCAAAGTAAGGAAAATTAATCGCGGGTGAACGAAATTTTGCGATAAAGACTCCAGGGTGAATGATACTGAAATACAGTACACAATCTATTATCCGAAATTCTGGAAACCAAAAAGCTCCAAAAACCGAAAGTTTTTTCGTGGAGGTCGACTGCACATCTAAGCTCGCGCTTGGTGCCAAAACTCGACCCGACAAATATGAATGTGTTTGGCATTACTGATACATACTGTACTGTACCGGTACAGCACTTGGCCTCTTGAAAACTTGGGTTTTAGTAGTGGCTCGTTGCAGGATATACGGTATGTATATCTCTACTGTTAGCCTACTGTACTACCATTGCGAAATTCAGAAAAATTTCGAATTTAGAAACGTATCTGGTCCCAAGTGTTTTGGTTAATAGATTGTGTACTGTAGTTTGAGAAGCACTGCCGGCACACGCTTCGCACTCACCTCCAAAAAACATTCCCGTGGGAGAGCTCATGCGCCACTGCCCCTGGTAGATGCCGGGCTGTGCAGGACTCACCATCTCGACGCTGACGTCGGCGCACTGTTGGGGAGCGAGCGGGCCGACCATCGTGCGATCGCGTGACCCCAACTGCTCACCCTGAGTGTAGCGGAGGCAACAACCCGGCGGCCACGACTCGCTACCTGCAACGCGCGACACAGCCATGTTACTGTGGTTACTGTGTAACAATATATGTTATATCAGGAGTGAATAATAATAGATTCTATATTGTCTATTATCTCTACATAGTCTATTATTATTCACTCCTGAAAATATTACCAACAGTTAAGCAAACAAACATACGAGCATGCCATTCAAGCGCCATCTGTAGGTAGGAAAGATAAGCTTTAGGTATAAAAGGTTCAGCCACGTATCGGAAGTGCTCTCACAAGTGGCTAAGTAATAAAGCTACCACACCTAGGCCATCCTTAAAAAATTCTATGTTTGCTGTCCCCTGACCCATGATTTTTGTAGTGGGTAGGTAGGTAGGTCTTTTTTGTGAGGCATAATAGTTATTTTAAGTCTGTCCTCATGTTTGCCACACATGCTTTGTGTTTCAGTCTTAACTATGAGGAATGTAAAAAAAAACTTTTGGGTCACGGCTATTTTCGTGGGTCGGTCGGAGGACAGCAAACATATAATTTTTTAAGGATGACCCTATGCATAGTGTTCCTGTTTCATTTACATGAGTTTGTTAGTTACAGTTACTACTGTTATTCACGCCCTTGGTTTAATTAAATTATTAATACACAGCTTTATTATTAGAAATGCTCGTACCTGTATTCTTTATGCGCCAGGTTTTTAGAAAACCCGTATTTGGTGGAACAGCCTCCCCTTCTCCTATCGTGACATCGCTAATGAATGCCATTCCTGGAAGCTTCAGCTTTGGCATCTCAAAATCGTAGTAAGCACATATTGCTGCCTGTAGATTCCTGTGATAATATGCAGACATTATCTACATAAAGTATCATCTTCAATTCGACTCAGTTCCTGGCTTGTACCTTAGAATTGACTTACAATGCTTAAAACACATTTCATACAGATACATAATATACAAATTTGCTTTATAGATTAACATTACGAACAAAATTCCACTGTGGAACAGCGGCTTATCATTATTAAGTAATATCGACACCATTATTTAGCAGCAGAGCTAAGTTTAGTAAGTACGCAAACAGTGTGGTTCCATACCAATTGTTCATGTCAAGGAAGAAGGCACATCCTGCAGGATTCAGCTGATGGCCAAGGAGTTTCTGGAACTCTGCGATTAGAACATCTTTGTCGGTTGTTCCAAGCGAGCTAAACTGCTGCAGCAGCTGCTGATCTACGTCCCCATCAACGTCCATCCTCCCGCATCATATCTAATCTTCCTGTAACAGCACATACACACACGTTACCTTCCTAGCCAATGACGAATATATATTGGCATATATAGGACGGCAACAGGATTCCTATTGCTATATGGGTGAAACTAGCTCAATAGTATACATGTACTAGAGTCCCTACATAAAGAGAGTAGCGACATAGGGGGACCGAAAATATGGGATCACGTGACAACAGGCACCATGTTTTAGCCAGCTAGAACAGCCGCGAGCTCGATCGTCCCTGTAATTTTGCAGTGAATCGATTTGTGAGCAAGAAAAAAAGGACAAAATGCCTGGTTGTTGTGCCTTTGCCTGCAGCAATAGAGGCGAGAAAGGGTACAAAATGTATAAGTTCCCTGCCGATCCGAAAAGACGAAAGATTTGGGATAATAAAGTGAATAGATTAGGATGGAAACCGACTTCGGGTTCATTTCTGTGCCAAGTAAGCAGCACTCAAACTATAGCGAGTAGTATTAGTAATAGTATTAGAGAGTAGTAGTAGTAGTAGTAGACTTCGGGTTCATTTCTGTGCCAAGTAAGCAGCACTCAAACTATAGCGAGTAGTATCAGTAATAGTATTAGAGAGTAGTAGTAGTAGTACTAGTACTAGAGAGTAGTAGTAGTACTAGTACTAGAGAGTAATAGTAGTACTAATACTAGTACTAGAGAGTAGTATTAGTACTAGTACTAGAGGCTATAGCTCTACAGTTGCCGCGTACAGTTGTCGCAGGCAGCGAGCAGATAGACTGGTCCGCGCTCAACAGTTCCACTCGCATTACACTGACGTCACGTGGAACTGTCGAGCGCGGACCCGTCTAATAGTAGTAATACAAAGATAACGGCTGCCTTGGAACGTCTAGGTTTTTCATCTTTATTTCTTTTCAATAACATCGTACTTTAATTCACAGGTGCCTTTCTGTTTATAGAAACATTTATAAATATGATTGTGCTAATTTGGGATATTGTGCAATGTTTGTGTTAATGCAGAAAGTAAAAACGCAAGACCTAATTTGCGTACAGTATAACTAGTATCTGCTAGTATCCGCGGCCGCACGCGCGGTCCATTGGCTAAAACATGGCGCCTGTGCTGAAGTTGTCGCTACTCTCTTTATGTAGGTACTCTAGTATGTACTACCCCACACCTACTGTGACAGGGGTCTACATCATTACCAAAATTTTACTTGTGGTAACACCAATTCAGTACTCCCCGCAATTATTTAATAGTAGGTCTCAGGGGAGAGATAGTGAATATAGAAATAAGTTGTGGATATAGAAATCAGTTAACCCTAACCCTAACCCTATCTCTAATTCTAAAATAAAACAAAATTAGCCAAAAATAATTAATAAAATAAATAAGAGACAAAATTAGCCAATCAGAGCCGTCCCCTAGCGGATCACTATCTCTCCCCTGTGCAAAATTCATTATTTAATAAAAACAAGCTTTACATCTCAGGAATTGCATATTAATTTCAGTATTGAGACATTAACCTTTGCTAAAAACCAAATTCTAACTTATCGACATAACTCGCTTTGTAATGTAAATGTTACGACTTCATAATACAGTTAGTTAATAACAGCTTTGAAAGATGGACCATGGACTTGAGCACCTAGGACTATTATGCTATACTACCAATCCTTATAGATGAATAACATTTGGCTGTATTATTGCTTCTCAGCCTAGGCTGCATAATGTGTGTATAATATTAATAATATAGGCTATAGCCGTAGGTCATTTGATTGGATTTACACGCCAACATGGCACTGTTAGTGTTACTGTTAGTGACTGTGAGGTACTACATCGGGCACGTTACATAGTACTAGTACTATGTAATGTATAATATGTAATGTATATATATATATATTATCGCAGTGGCTGGAGGTAAGGTAGCCTTCGTTCGTTGAAGCCCCTTTTTGGCGTTAGGGTTAGGGTTAGGGTTCTAGCTCATCTAAACTCTCAAATCGTGAATTTATTTCCCAAGGCGTTATTTCGAAATCTGGCGCCACCGCCGCCATCTTTGTCTCGTTAAGTATGAAAGCGAATGAACTCCCGTACCCGTAGCTTCGAGACATTAAGATACGGCTACCGTACCCGTAGCCACTGCCATATATTATGGCTAATGCATGTATAATTTTGTAATAGTAGTACTAGTAGTATAGTCCGCAAATGCAGACGTAAACTCCGCTTTGCTAATCTGAGGGTGCGGGTTTATCCATGCTTATTATCCTTTGCCCATTACTGGGGTCTGCGTCGGCTCGGACTACTAGTAGTAGTACTCGTTGTAAATTCGCAATGTGACAGTGACACAGCAGTCAGCACTCTACTAGTAGCTATTACGTATTACTATTAGTACTATTAATATTAGTATTACTAATACTAATAGCTCTTAGTCTAGTACTATAGCCTGCTTACATTAGCTGCCGCCAGCGGCAGTTAATGTAAGCGGGCTATAGTACTAGAGAGCTATATTACTAAATACCAAAGATCGTAGAGTGAACGGGGATGGGAAAGAGAGCCTACGGCACTCTAGGATCTTTGCTAAATACTATTACTATTACTATTATTAGTATTACTATTATTAGTATTACTATTCTACTACTCAGTACTAGTAGTAGTACTAGTACTACTACTACTACTAGTACTATCACTATTGTATTGGCATTGCATTATATTTTGTCATGTTATGATCTGAGATGAGTTGGCTGGCTGTTCAGAGTGTATAAACTGAACGTAATGAATTAAACTTGCCGGAGACTGTTCCGATGATATATTTGATCTTTTAAAAACAATGGAAACAAAACAGAGAAGCAAGAAAACACTACACAATCACCACTTCCGGTTAAACACCATTGGTGACCTCGTGACCTATCGCCGACTCGGAAGAAAACTGGGTAACCAAGTGAACGTCGTAAATTGGTCGTTTACCCGCAAATCTTTCAAAATGATAACGAACAGTCCACAAAAACACAACATTTGATTAAATTTGTCGTGCAGTATACCCGAGGTAAGACGTTTCCACTTATTATTTATATTACGTAGCATTATTAAATGATAAATCTACAGTTAAAGACGGCTAAAGTGCACAGACTTTCCTTATATCAAGGAGCCTCTTTAGCCCAGTGCCGTGGTAGGCATCATGCACTGTCCACTGAATGCTGCGAGTTCAAACCCTAGTCGGGGCAGTGAATTTTCTCAAGGTGTAAAAACCTGGCTCTCAACATTGGAGACTGTGAATCTCCCGTGGCTCGGATGACCACGTAAAATGGCGGTCTCGTCTCCAGAAATACTAACCAATGTGGACGTAAAAGAACCACTGAGGGCGAAAAAAGAACGCAGTGGCTGGAGGTACGGTAGCCGTCGGTCGTTCAAGCCCCTTTTTTGCGTTAGGGTTAGGGTTAGGGTTAGGATTAGGGTTAGGTTTAGGGTTATGGTTAGGGTTAGGTTTAGGGTTAGGGTTAGGGTTCTAGCTCATCTAAACTCTCAAATCGTGAATTTATTTCCCAAGGCGTTATTTCGAAATTTAGCGCCACCGCCGCCATCTTTGTCTCGTTAAGTATGAAAGCGAATGGACTCCCGTACCCGTAGCCTCGAGACATTAAGATACGGCTACCGTACCCGTAGCCACTGCCAAAAAAGAACTCTGGCGGTGACCACCCTCAGTGCCATTTGGCTAAAAGGCTGACTACCTGAACTGACCGTTGAATAAGAATAATAAGAAGACTAAGACGGATTAAGAAGAAGAAAAGGAATAAGAATAAGAAATAAAGAAAAAGGAATAAGAAAAAGAAAAAAAGGAATAGGAATAAGAAATAAGAAGAAGGAATAAAAATAAGAAATAAGAAGGAATAGGAATAAGAAATAAGAAGAAGGAATAGTTGGAATAAGAAATAAAAAAGAAGAAGTAATAAGAAATAAGAAGAAGGAATAAGAAGAATAAGAATAAATTCCCCGCACATTCCAAAGAGAGAACCAGTGCTTTGTGAAATACAAGAGAGGGACCCCAAGATACAAGATACAAGATACAAGGAATGATGCAATCACTTTGTGATACCTAAGGAGTAAGCTAAGGTGCCTAAAGTGGATTTGCACCCTGACACTGTTATGTAGACTGTAGTGTAGTCTGTAATAAAGCCTGTATCACTGACGACTGATGTATAATGTCATAAAGTATGGTCATTAAAAAGTTCTAAGAATGTAATTGTAACATAACAATATTAATATGCGTATACAGTACATAACTCCTATGCATTTTAGTTTTACGTGTTTCGTACAGACTACAGTTCCACGCATAAAGGTCAAGTTGGGGAGCTTCTGGAATACTACGGTACTCCTGCTAGCACGTGCTCTCTGAGTGTCTTGCATAAATGGACAAGTAGCAGAATTACAGATCGACCAACATGACAGTGGCTGTACTGACTAACCTTATGATTTTAAATTCCTTCTACAGTATAGGGCACAGACACAGTACATATTAGTGATCACTGTACACCATGCCAACTAACATGCCTGCCATGCAAGGCAGTGCTTGGCTGACACAGCCAATCAAAGACCTTGTGAAAAATTGGAAAGTTGATATTGCAAGCTTTCTTGAGGACTATGTTCATGAGGTAAACTTCATTATATGACAGCATCACAGCTATAGTGGTTTCTAGGTAATGGGTTAACTATTCCACTGATTTAGCAATAAATTAAAAAAACACGATCTACAACAATAATAATAATATAAATAATTTATCATCTCACTCCTGATGATAATATAAGTGTTAATATTATATTATATTATATTAATATTATATAATATATATAATATATTATAAAGTGTTTATAATATAATATAAATAAAGCATTAAACTTATCAATTACAAGCATTAAAGAGCTGACCCTATATTTTATCACCAGATAAATTTGTAGGTATATCATGTATATGTTTCGGTAATTAATCACAGAGTGCGATTTTATGATTACAGATTGAGATGGTGACAATATCATTTGACGGAGGACAGACGAATCTGAACTTTGCCGAGGCAGCTCTAGTTATTCAAGGTTCAGCATGCGTATACAGCAGGAAGGTTAGTCCACATAACCGTATTCAGGGTTTCTTCTGAGGACAAGACAGGAAGTAATGGCCAGTTTGTGAAAAAAAAATGCGCATGATGGATTCAAAGGCGAAGGCATGCATGTGGACACTGCAGGCAGACTGGCATAAATACAGGAACATTTTCATAACGGTGATGTTAAATTTGACAACGGTGGTGCGCCACTGTGCCTCTTATGTATAAGAAACACTGTATTAACTAGCTGCATTTACACAAACGGTGGGTGGTGCCATTGCAGGGCTCAATTTTAATGTGTTTTTTTTGGGTTGTCCAGAGGACAACCAAGAGAGTAGCATATGGTTGTCCCTCAAGAGTTTTGGTAAACTCCGAGAACTTCCGAATGCGCCGATGAGCAGTCACGAACACTGCTGAATGCTACAAACAGACAAAAATGATTTGAGTCGGCTTGGCGTTAGCGAGCTCAGGTTATTGATTTTATAGAGGTCGGACAACCACGGAAGCAATTTCTAGTTGCCCGAGAGAATATCCAGTCGGCACGGACGACTGCAAAAATTGAGCCCTGCCTTGCAACTCCTGTACGGTTATGGTGCTCCCCGACTGTCCTGTGGGAAGGTTGTGTTCCCACCACTTCTGTGCGACAGTGTCCCCCCATAACACTCCTGTTTGTAGTGGTGTTGACGATGATACAGGGGTAGAAATTAACTTTTGAACAAGGGAGTCCAACTCCTCTGAAAAAGAGGGAGTACGCAGCAAAATGAGGAGTCTGTAGTCTGAAGTTCAAAATTAAAGATTTGCCGAAAAAATATGGTAATTCCATGAGGCCGTGCTCTGGAACGAACTAGTTAGTATAGCAGAATTTTCAGGGAGTCACACGGACTCTTGCATATGTCAAATCGGGTAGTCCGGCAGTAAATCGGGGAGTATTTGACTCCGGATTCACGGTAATTTTGCACCCTGATGATGTGTGTTTTATCATAGGTTGAGTACTTGTACACACTCGTCTATCAGATGCTTGACTTGCTAACGACCAGGAAGAAAAAACAGCAGTCGTCTGCGAACTCCGACGGTAACCACGACAACGACGCGTCGCAGCTGGAGACCACTCATCATGATGAGGTAACGCGATAAAAATTCACGCTGGATAAAAATTATTGTAATACTATGTCGTCATGGCAGCACAGTTGTTAGTTTCAATAATTCCATTCTATTATATAATTGTGGAGCGTGTGAAAAGTGAATGGACATATAAGCTGGTATGTGGCTGCGACTGCTAACATTTCGTGCATGTTATTACACTCACATCATGTAGACTACTGACTTGAAGCATCCCTTCTATAATAACATCGTACACTGTGGAAAGAGTTGAGGTATCTTAATGTTAAGTCGGTGTCAACGTAGTCTGTCCTCGTTGCAGTTTCTTTCCTTGGACGACATCCCGGAGAAAGACACGTTAGACATGAAGGAAGATGAGATGACACAGAATGTAAGTTCTAATAGTTTCACTGCACAAGACACTTAAATGACTGACAGAAAATGCATTCATCTAAATAGAATGCATTAATTGTGACCGGTGAATTTTCACATGTACATATATGTCACTCTCGGAAACAACGATCTGATTCGAATCTCTTTTACAGACCGTCCACGTGATATTTAGAACTCCGATTTCTCTCGTACCTCTCGCAGAATCGGAGAAAGGAACTACTCCCTTACTCAGGTATCTGTCTGCTTACGTAGAACCAAGGCTTTACCTCCACTAGTTGCCTCTAGTATAATTTCTGCATAATCTACAGGTTAGGAATTGCCACAGAATGCACACACTGATTTATAAACTCTAAATTAGGGAACATGTTATCTATTTTTTCTGTCACTTCCATGCATGTGTGCGTGCACACGCGTGTATACCTTCATGTGCGTGCGTGCGTGCGTGCGTGCGTGCGTGCGTGCGTGCGTGCGTGCGTGCGTGCGTGCGTGCGTGCGTGCGTGCGTGCGTGTGCGTGCGTGTATACGTTCATGTGTGTGTGTGTGTGTGTGTGTATGCATGTGTGTTGCAGTTCGGCGGGTGAGGTGTTTAGTCTCTATCATCCGTTGTGTGTGTGTGTTTGTGTTGCAGTCCCACGGGTGAGTTCAGAGGTGTTTAGTCTCTATCATACATGTGTGTGTGTGTTGCAGTCCCACGGGTGAGGTGTTTAGTCGCTATCATCCGTGTGTGTGTGTGTTGCAGTCCCACGGGTGAGGTGCTTAGTCTCTATCATCCGTGTGTCTGTATGTTGCAGTCCCACAGGTGAGGTGTTTAGTCTCTATCATCCGTGTGTGTGTTGTGTGTTTGTGTTGCACGTCCCACGGGTGAGGTGTTTAGTCTCTACTCATACATGTGTGTGTGTGTTTGCAGTCCCACGGTGAGGTTTTAGTCTCTATCATCCGTGTGTTTGTATGGTGCAGTCGCCACGGTTGAGATGTTTTAGCTATCATACATGTCATGTTGTGTGTATTATTGGCAGTCCCACGGGTGAGGTGTTTTGTCTTCTATCATACATGTCGTGTGTGTGCTGTGTCGTGTGCGTGCTGCGTGCGTGCGTGCGTGCGTGCGTCGTGCGTGCGTGCGTGCGTGCGTCGTGCGTGCGGCGTGCCGTGCTGTGCGTGCGTGCGTGCGTGCGTCGTGCGTGCCGCTCGTGCGTGCGTGCGGCGTGCGTGTGCGCTGCGCAGTGGCGTGCGTGCGTGTGTGTTGCAGTCCCACGGGTAGTGATGGGAATCGGCTGGAATTTCATAATCGATTATCGGTTCCCTTAACCGATCGATAATCGATTATAATCGGATAATCGCGTTAATAATAGCATAGTTACTTTGTAGCATCTTACTTTGTATATACAATTATACGTACATAGCATTCAATATTATCATGTTTTATGATCATGTATTAACTCTGTGAAGGTTGCTGATGTATATCAATGTCTGTTCCTATACAGTATTTAATCAATTTAAAAAGAAATGGTTTAAATGCCTTTATTAAAACATTAAAAGTTTTAAACAAAATGATCAAGACTTATTCTTTATTATAGTAAGTAAGTTGTTTGTGTTCTAATAGTGTAGGCTGTGTAGCCGAGTTAAGTCCGCCAATGGAATATCCTCTCCAACACATATGTAACAAACAATAACGGAGAGTAAATCTCATCTACGGATAACATCTGGGTGGACAGTGTCAAACCAAAATAAAGACACTGTCAAACTTGTCCCATGTCTATAAGTACACTAGTACAGCTTTGCAATCAGAATGGACCTATGTTACAGTGATTCATGAAGAAAAAATATTAGATTAAAAAAAGAAAAATAAATTTAAAGAGTGAATTCCGTTAATCGATTATTTGTTTTCATGATCGATTATGGAATTTGAGACTATAATCGATCGATTTTCGATTATAATCGTCATCGGGAATCACTACCCACGGTGAGGCGTGTTTAGTCTCTATCATACAATCGTGTGTGTGTGTGTGTGTGTTGCAGTCCACGGGTGAGGTGCTTAGTCTCTATCATCCGTGTGTGTGTTTGTGGTTGCCGATCGCCACGGGTGAGGTGGTTTAGTCTCTATCTATCCGGTGTGTGGTTGTGTTGCAGTCCCACGGGTGAGGTGCTAGGCAACAAGAGTGACTTGCAGCTGAATACGTGTAGCGTGCATCATCAGGGAATCATGCTTACTGCGACGTGACACACCTGCCGCCTTATCGAGACCAAGCCGGAAGAACCGAACCCCGGCGATCTCTTCTCAAACACAAGTAAGCATCCAGGGGTTAGAATTTTTTGCGAATGGGTCAAATTTCAACTCGCAAAATCCAAAACACTCTCGCCATTCTTAATATAATTATTTTGTAGTGTTATAATTATGCTAACACTTTAATTTAAAATGTTTATCTTTTTAGTTACTTTATAAATGTTATATAATGTTGAAATGACTTTATTAAACCAGCTACAAAGCGTGAAGATAGAATACTCACAGTAGCGGGCAACTCGCGCGAGGTTATAATCCTTACATCAGTTTGTAGACTGGTACGTGTGTTTATAATTTTGCAGAAATTAGTTGGTCTAGTTCCGTTATGACTTGTGTGTGACAACTTGTTACTTTTAAAATGCCCTGGATTGGGATGTTGGATTTTGATAGTCATCACAACAGATTATATGTCACTCGCACACAAATGCAAGTGCATATATTTTCTACTCGCAATTTCGGAAATCCACTCGCATGTTTGCGAGTGTGCGGAGCCGTCAATTTCAAACCCTGGCATCCATAGTAGCGTCTCGCAGGTGTTCGGTGACGTGTATACTGTCACCGCTGTACTTGTTGTGCGACGGAAGTGGGCACCGCGTCTTAATTAAAAGTTCTGAGTACTGTTGTTTCTCGCTATGATGTTCTATAATTATTGGTTCCGTCCATTGTTACTCTAGGGGTTGTTACTGTGTTAGTACTTGTTACTTGTTAATAGAGAAATTGCTAAATGTAGGTTATGATAAATAGATAATTTTATGTTAGCACTTTAGTGTCACAGCATGATGGCATACAACATGTTTTGTGGTCCATCTAGTTGCCAGATAACACAGTTAGACTGGCATGTGAGGCGGGAGGCACTGGACGATCTAGACATGAAGATAATGCAAGCCGACGGTAAGTGAATTCATTAACAGTCTTGTTTTGTCCGACATCCGTGCCAATGGCAGGGCCGTCAGGAGCCACATCTATTGAACTCTGAAGCCTTGAATAAAAAAAATATCACCTGGTGCTCATCATATGCGTCATCACAGGCAGCTACAAAAAACCATTGTAATGTTGGATATTCAAAGACGTGACATAGCTACATTAGAAACCTATTTTTTACTTTGACTCATAAGGTGGCGCCACCATGCGTGGGCGACTGCAACGATGACCCTTTTGATGAACGAGACCCAATGGTTGGCAATCTTACGAGACGATGAACAACGTGACCGTGAAGTGGAGCCACCGGTGCAGGTAATTGAGCGCGTTCAGGTGTTTGATCTAGGGAGAGCCACCGTGCAGCGTAATGAGCGTTCAGGTGTTTGATCTAGGCAGAGCCACCGTGCTGCGCGGTAAATGTTTGTTCATCTGTTAGTTTTAACTGTATAGGTAGCACGGTGGCAGGTACTGAGAATTTGCGTATCTTCTATTAAAGTCAAAATCTACTAGGAATTCCTATGAACATTGCATGCAGCAAGCAACGACACGCGGCTTACTGTACGCTGTATATTTCGCGGAGGTTTAATTTTCGGCGGAAATTTTTTGAACGCTAAGCGCCTACCGACGAAAATAACAACACGCAAATAATCCATACCGGAATAATTCAGAAGTTCACCGACTCGCGAAATTAACCATCTTTCGAAATTGTCCATTAAGTCTGAAAAATAAATTAATTCGCGAAAAATATGTGGTACGCAAAAATATGGGAGTATCCAGTATTCAGTGCTCGACACAGCCGTCGCCCGGACACTCAATCGGCGAGCAAAACCCTGCTGCGATGTTAAAAAAATACCAAAACCAAAATATTACAGGCCCAAAATAAAATCTTTGGGCGAGTAGCAATATTCTGTCGGCGTTAACGAGTTCGATATTATCGGGCATACACTGCGGCGGACACGGCTTTCCTATGTACAGGAGATGATGCTGATTTTAAAACTCTGTCGCCGTGTTAAGCCGTGTTCATATGACTGTGCCTCATGCGTTTTGCATGTGGCATGCAAACACGTCGAATTAGTGCCGACCCGGAGACCCGAGGCCACCAAAGTTTTTGGCTTCGCAAACCACCTCTACGAAACTGCCGGTCCTCCCTGACCTGCAACTTTCCCCCTTCATATTACGGCTGAAATACTAACGGTATCGAACGGCCAGTTTTTAGACAGACTGTAAATGGAGGCATTCTAATACGCCTCCTCCGTCCTGAAGTAGACGGGGTATCCAAACAATCCTCCAATCATGTTCGCCACGACGAACAAAACCTCGTGACAGTCTAAGAATCGATTGCAAGCATGTAGCGTACCAGGCTTTTATGACCTGCAAACAATGAAAGTTCATGATGTCGCAGGTGTTATCGTGGGGATGAGGGCACGACCAGTGACCATCTGACACGCACATGAATCAATAGCTGTTTTAAATTAAATTCGTCACTTTTCTTTAGCGTGAAAGTGGACTATTTTACTATCAGTAGATATCTAAAACACTGTAACCTGTAAATATACTTCAAGATTCCTAGGCACTTTGTAACTTTGCGATTGTGCGGTCCAGCATTGATCTGATGCATGGGGTAGCCCATGACTGGGAGGAGAAAAACGAAAGTAAAACCTTTCGCGCAGAAGCTCCCGCCGACATTCTAGAGCTTGAAATAATTATTTGATCCAACTCTATGTTACCATGTATGCTGATTATGCACAATGGTTTATTTTTTTATATACCATTTTGTTACTCCCTGCATAGTAAATAAGCGGCACACCAACTTTGTGCAGGACCACGCGACTTTCTGAAGTTGTGGTCCCTGCTGTCCGGCACTAGATTTTCAGTCAAAATTCGAACCCGGCATGCCAAATGGCTTTGGTCCAATGTGACAAGTTTGTAGGGCCTAAAGTCATGTACCGTGAACGGACATGGTAGAAATACCAAAAATGAAAATTGGCCTACCAACTTTTCATTTTGGCCCAGAAGAAATAATTTGTGGTGGCCCAACAAAAATATTTGAGGGCCAGTCTTGCTGGCCCAGGTGTCAAGCACTGTAGTTATCGTACTCTCTGCCAGTGGATGAACTAGTGAGTACTGAGTAGTATCAAGTCAAATATTGTGCCATTTCTCTGCGTTTCAGAACGAATTGTACGGAGAGGTGGTGCCGTGTGTCGTGCTTTTTCACAATATATTATATGTGGCTTTTGTTGGCAGACACGACGCGGGGAGCGCGGGATACGATGTTCGCCTCGAGAAAGCAAGGTTACTAGGCCACACCGCCAAAGCCAGTATGTATCCAGTTCATATCGCGAACCATACATAGAAACGTTGCGTGCGTACAGTGCGTGTGTGTGTGTATACGTCCTTGTGTTTTTGGAAAGGCAGGCGAGTGAAAAATATCGCACACCTATGTCTTGCCGAGGTGTGTGATTTGCATCAGAGTGCCCAACAGGGCACGGCAAACTAGGGGGTTTGGCGGCAAAAAAAAATTGAAACTAAGACTTCATGAAAATGCCATTTCCAAGGATTTTTGGGATAAAAAATTAGCTCTGCAATTTACTCTTAATTTTAAAACATTTTTTAGTGATTTTTTTTTATCTAACAAAATATCAGTTTCTGAACATGTGGATAACTTGAATCACACATTTAAGGCATAGTTTATTGAAAAAGGAACACCTGATCAATTTCAAGGCAGACCTATTAAAACTTTTATCTAAAAAATACAACAAACATTCGTCGTCAGAGCGGCTTGCGACCTGTCGTATAGAACATGTGAAAGCGCGACTTCCGGCAATGCCGTGAGTTACAACCGTTGCGTTTATCTTCGAGTTTATAAGTTGAATATTGAAAAATAAACACCAAAAAAAAAATAAAAAAAGGTGTGCGTTTTTGATAATGCTTAGATCGGCATCCTTAAAACACAAGGTCGGTGTATGTGTGTGCCGTGCGGGCGGCCACTAAGCGTGCGTGTGCGTGTGCGTGTGTGCGTGCGTGCGTGCCTATTTGTATTCCATCGTTGCCTAACATCAGTAGTATTTGATAAGATTACTGTGTCAAATTCAGGAGCATTTGGCTGCGGTAGGCATTCGTAACCATGGCGACTAAAAGTTGTAATGTTGCTGTCCAGTGTAGATTTCACAAAGCTTTCCATTATCATTGTCTTGTAGGCAGTCAATGTCTATGAGCCGCTGGACGCTTACCAAGCAGACCACATCCCTGAGAAACCTTTTAAAAAAGGTAATGATCTCGAGATATATTCTCCCTCATTAACACTTATAATTGAAGTTGTATCCTCACATTTATGATTTGCATATATATATATATATATAATATATATGTGCAAATCATAAATGTGAAAGAGTGACTTCTTCTTATAATATTATATTCATATATATATATGTGTGTATGTATATATATACGTGCATATGCACAGATGCACATACCCAAAATACCCAAAACCCCACCATGATAGATATATATATATAGTTTTTGAATCACAACGTATGGTCTTGTCGTGATATTTCGCCATGATATCACTGGTCAAACGTCGATCTGATATTCAGGCAGGACAGCGAGGATTCCATTGGCCCTGCAGAAAGCCAAGTCAAAGCGAATGCCAAGGACAGCAGTGACGAAGTTTGCCTCACATCCCTACAGCTTTGGTATGGCTTACATCATACTGTCTCATGTCATGTATGTTCATATCTGTTATCCAAATCGATTGCAGGCGTGGTGTATGGTGGGTGAGATTGCAAGCAGTGGTGTTGGTGGTGCGATTGCAGAGTTGGTGTTGGTGGGTGCGGTTGCAGCGTGGTGTATGGTGGGTGCAATTGCAGTGGTGTTTTGGTGGGTTGCGTTGCAGAGCCAGCAATTTGTGGGTTGCGATTTGCAAAGAGTGGTGTTTTGAGAGTGGGAAATGGAAGAGGTAGGGTGGGAGAGATTGTCAGGTTTGCATTCAGTGATAATGTTGTTCGTGTTTATTAGTTGCACGCCTGCCAGATTCGCGCTTGGATCATGGCTGTTCTTGTTTAGTTTTGCACATGCCATATGTCTGGCTTTGATTGTGGCTGATCTTGTGTTTAGTTCGCACTGCCAAGATGTCGTGCTGAGATTGTGCTGTTCCTTTGTGTTTAGCTTTCGGGCACTGCCAGATTTGTTCTTGATTCATGCTGTTCTTTGTGTTTACTTGCACTTGCCAGATGTCGTGCTTGGATCTGCTGTTCTTTTTTTGTTTAAGTTCGCGCCACGTGCCAGAATTTGTCTTGATCATGCTGTTCTTGTGTTTAGTTTGCACTTGCCAGATATGTCGGCGCTTGATCATTGCTGTTCTGTGTTTAGTGGCACGCGTGCCAGATGTCGCTCTGGATCATTAGCTGTTTCTTGTGTCGAGTTCACAACTTTGCCATATGTCGCGCTTGATCATGCTGTTCTTGTGTTTAGTTTCGCACTTGCCAGATGTTGTGCTTGATCATGCTGTCTATAGTGTTTAGTTTGCACTTTCCAGACGTTGTGCCTTGATCATGCTGTTCTTGTGTTTTAGTTTGACTTGCAGATGTCGTCTTGATCATCGCTGATTCTTTTGTTTAGTTCGCCTACGTGCCAGATGTTCGTGGGCTTGATCATGCTGTTCTTCACTGTGTTTAGGTTGGCACTTGCCAGATTGTCGTGTTGATCATGGCGTTCTCGTGTTAGTGCACACTTGCCAAATGTCGTACTTGATTGTGCTTGTTCTTAGTGTTAGTTTGCACTTGCCAGATGTCACAACTTGATCATGCTGTTTCTTGGTTTATTGGCACGCCCTGCCAAGTGTCGCGCCATTTGATCATGCTGTTCTTGTGTTTAGTTTCACACTTGGCCAGAATGTCCGCGCCTTGATCATGCTGTTTTGTGCTTAAGTTCAACACCGTACCAGATGTCGTACTTGATTGTGCTGTTCTTGTGTTAGTTCGCACCTGTCAGCAGAAGCTGCCTAAACGTGCATCGGCCGCTGTGTGCTGATTCACCGAACTGTTTCCACAGAGCAGCTGAAGCCAAGACCAGGAGGCAAGCTGCGAGCGCAGATACAACAAGACGATGCTCCACTGGCTAGGTAGCTAGCAACTAGTAGCAGCTAGACTGCAGTAATATACACTAGCAGCAGCTGTTCACAGTTTACTAACACTAACAGCAGTTAGTTCACAGTTACAGCAGCTACAGCAGCTATTTCAGCAGTTACAACACTAACAGCAGTTCTAGTTCACAGTTCGCAGCACTAACAGCAGATTAGTTCTCAGTTACAATCCAGTACAGCTAGACTATAAGAGTATACACACTATATGTAGTACTATAGTAACTACTAATAAGAGTATAAGACTAGAGTGTAGCACTAGTAGTAGTAGCTGCTAGTTAAGCAGTACAGCACTAACAGCTTGCTAGTTCACTAGTTACAACCACTAACAGCAGCTTAGTTACAGTTAACACTAAACAGCAGTTAGTTTCACAGTTACAGGCACTAACAGCTGCTAGTTTCACAGTTAACAGCACTAACAGCTTGCTAGTTCAAAGTTACAACACTAACAGCTTGCTAGTTCACAGTTACAAACTGAACAGCTGCTAGTTCAACTACGGGGCACAGTTTACAACACTAACAGCTGTTATTTCACGAGTTACAGGCACTAAACACAGTTAGTTCACCAGTTACAAACACAACAGCTGTTAGTTCGACAGTTACAACACTTAAACAGCTGCTAGTTCACATTACAACACTAATCAGCTATACTAGTTTCCACTGTTACGTATCACTAAACAGCTGCTAGTTCACAGTTATCAACATAACAGCTGGCTGTTCTCAAGTTACAAGCATAAACAGCAGTTAGTTCACAGTACAACCTAACAGCACTAGGTTCAACAGTTACAACATCTAACAGCCTGCTAGTTCAACAGTTACGAGCAAACGTAACACAGTTAGTTCCTCGGTTACAGCACTAACACTGAACAGCAGTTAGTTCACAGTTACAATCTCAGCAGCAGCTCTTTTAGTAGCAGAAATACTGCTTGTATAATATTTGTCAAGTGCATGTTTGCATACGCGATCTATTTGCTACGGCGTGTCTACTAACTTAAATTGTTCTGACATGTAATTTTTTTCGTCATGTAGGACGACTAGCACCAGCTTAGTGGAGGGATGATCAGAAGGAACTGGATGAAGAACCATTAGCTGAGTATGTTTAAAATGTTCAACTCATTAAGCCATTGAATAATTGATTATGTAGTTTGTGATTGTATATTCACAACACATTGTGATTAAAGTACTGCTGTGATTGGTTCCTTGCTGCAGTTTGGGATCACATGTACTGCGCGATTTGTTTACTATACTTAATTTTATTGTAAGGTGCCATGAAAACGAAGACGATGACGACAACAATGACATGCCAGCATTGTGCTAGCGAGGATCGGACAATAGACTGGGATCTGAGAGGCCCTTCATCAGTGAACTACACTTACAGCAACCGCAGCAAGCAGGCAAGGGGCGATTAGAGTGCATCCTCAGCTATGAGACTCGTACTGAAGTACACGGTGGCTATCGGCTTGCCTGCTACTGCAGGCAAACCTCCCTTGCAAGTGGAACAGAATACAAGCAAATTCATATATTCATATGTTACAGTAATATAGTATACCCGATAGATGTAGTGATTAACCACTCGACACTGCACGCACACCATAAACACACACCACATACGCAACAACGAACCGCACGCACACGCACGCACGTACACAAGCACAAACCACACACAGCAACACACACAAACACGCAACGCAACACACAAACGCACGCACACTGCACCACACACACACAAAACGCAACGCACGCACGCACGCACACACACACACACACACACACGCACTGCACACAACACAACGCACCGCACACACAAACATGCACACGACCAAACACACACACACACAACAGAGAGACAGAAGAGAGAAAGAGAGAGAGAGACAGCGAGTGTTATAATATGTTGGCTACTCGTGAGTAACTTGCACATGTTTACACAGGAGGGATTCCTCGGCGAGTGCGAAAGGAATACACGCACATGACGACGGCTCGCGAAGAGAGTCTCCCAATGGGAGGAGAAGATTACTTCCAGTCTGGAGCAGCGAGTAAAGACCTCTCTTTATACATCGTGTCATACTAGCTAGCAGCTTAGACTATGGGCTAGCAGACAGACATAGGCTAGGCAGGCTAGACATAGGCTAGGCATTAAACATAGCTAGCAGCTAGAATTTAGTTTTAGAAGGGTGATATATCATTGTATCATGTTGTACAAGTATTTATCTAAAAGATAATGGTCTTGACAAGCAGTACTGCCAAATTCAGTGATTTGTCCCATGCCATTCTGAAGGTAATTAATGATAGCTAAATCGTATCTCCCACCGCCAAGCTGTATTATACATCGTATCATACTAGCTAGCAGTTAAGAATTAGCTAGCTTGGTCAGGGTCAATGTGATTACGAGAGATTCTTAAACTAATAAAAATAAAAATAAAATAACATAATGATAAAAAGCCAAAATTGAAATCTAGGCAAAAACTAGCTGCCGTGAAAGATCTACGTGTGCTTACTGTGCTATGAGCTCAACTATTTAAATTCTTTAATGCTTCAACAGGCATTTGTGGTGTCAGAGGACCTAACGCACAGTGCTATTTAACTGAGCCACCTGGCTGTATTGACTTGTTTGCCTAGCCAATCATGGTTACAATATGATGATCTAAAGACAGCTGCTTGACAACAAAGTAAATCGAATTCAACGATTCGCATCATGCATTCGTGAAACCATGTGGGTGACCTTTGACCAACCTGGCAAAGTGGCAATAATATGCTCTCAAGTGGGTTCTTCTGTTCGGGTTGGATGGATCATATAAGATGTGCTCTGAATCTATGATTGCAGGAGACGCGTGGATCCGTTGACATCCACAAGCAGATCGCTGATGCCTAGACTCGTTCTCGACACACAAGGGCCATCGCGAAGGTGAAAAGGTGCCTCTTCAACAGATTCGTCTCAGAAAGAGCACGTACGACGTCTGTCCGCTACTGTCCTGTCCGCATTACAGCTGGTGCGCGAAGGGCAGTGTCAGAGGAAAAAGCACTCGGCGTTGTCAGACAATATACTGCGTGTTGTATCCAATGTTCAAATGTTGTGACATGCATACGTTATATAGTCAGTTAATAATTAACTGATATGAAGTTAACTAAAACGCGAACGTGACTTATGCTATGTGTGTGCACTGTTTGATAAAATTGAATTCATCAATTCACAGCAAAATTTGTCAATTCAAATACAAGAACGGTTGGGAAGTGTGTTCGAATTTACCATTTGAGGCTTCAGCCCGATGTGTGATGTATGCATATATCCGATTTTAATCGTTGAATTATAACTAATTATATGAAACGATGAAACTATATAGGATAAATTCTCGTTTTGCAGGCAAATTCAGCACAACATAGAGATCAAGTCAAGAGCGGCAGGGAGCTGACGCATGGACACTAATGGCAACCAGGCCTGTTGTCACGGAAACGCATACACGAGATTCTGCAGGAATACAGAGGCGCCGTCCTTAGCAGGCAGTAACTCCATCTAGTACAATAGTTTGAATGCAATTTCCTTAAAGCAGAAGGAGTCTCTGCTTAGATCTGTTTTTAGACACTTGTAAACGATGGGCTTTATTCGGGCTTGGAGGCTGACTCGACTAGAAGCAACTGCTGCGACTGGCAGTGGCTTAGGTTCGGTCACTGCGACCGCGACTGCCTGCGACTGGCCGCCACTAGTTTGCTCGAATAGAACAGGGGGAATGGACGCAACTAGTCGCTGCGATCGCTTCCAGTTGCTTTGAAATCGCAGTTGCTTCGGCGGTCGATCATGCTCGCAGCCCGACATAAGCCCGCTAAGGAACAACTACCAAGAGCTAAGTTTTGTGTGAAACATGAGTGCCACCAAGTGAGAGTGTGTGGAATTTACACCCTATGTGAACCATATCTATATATAATATAATATATATAGTAATATGTATGTATATGCTTGAGCGCGCAGTTGTCAGGATAAATGCCCACCTTATGAGAACATGGTGAGGTACGACACACATAACGAGAGAAAGATGCAGGGTTGTCAGAATAATGTTATAATTATGTTGATGGTTCTACAGAGTTGGCTAATTTTATGTTTAACTTACATAGGTTTCTGCCTTCTCTCTCTCTCTCGCTTCTCGTCCTCTTGCCTACCTACCATGTTCCTGTGGCATGCAAGAAACAACACCTACATACGATTGCACCTGTAGTAATGGAAATTTGTTGAAAAAAATATAATTAAGGGGGAATTTTCTTAAGCCTGACAGACTATGGGAACTACTGCTAAACCTTACATAAAGGTAATTTGTCGCAGTATAGGTCCTATAATCTTAGAAGTGCACAAATAACGACCTCAAGTGTCAGCTAGGAACTTAACTAAAACTGTAACTTATCCTTTCATTACCGCTAAGTTCCCTGTATGTTATTACGTCTTGTATATTTTAAACACTTACTTGTAATACTATCAGTGAACACAAATAACCGTATTAGTGGAAAAAGTAATGTGATTCGATACTCGTAGTCTTTCGGAAGCAACGATGATTTTCTATGTTTTTAATTGTAACACGAGGAGGCTGGTAGCCAAAAATCCAGCTGGGTCATTATACAGGGACGCAGAATAATTTTGAAATGTGCTGAAAAAATACGATATGTTACATTGATGTGCTCTCTAAACACGTCACATGGATTATACTTACTTAACTCTCTCATAACGTTACATTTCATGCACGCCTACTACTCTCTTTTTATACTAATGTTAACCTGATGTACCCACACTAGATCATACTGTTAGCTCTAACATACCCTCCTTCCTCTCTATATTACCATTAATGCGGCCCATCCTACTTCTCTAGGTCCCTGTTTATATTAATGTAACGTGAAATTTACATTGTTAAGCGCAATGGCAGCGAGCACTGCTGTCATTGACTCGCACATCGTCTCATATTATTGGCCGCTATGCTACGATGTGAGTGAGTTGTGAGGGAGATGGCCCTAACATGTATGAATTGCATTCATTACCATCTTCTTGTAAAACTATGAAGAATTTTTGCGATCTCGGTCTTGTACATGGCATGCGTGTTTTGTATCGTACGTCGTTGTATATACTAGATTATCACACTGCCAATGTTATAAATGCACAAGGTTTGATTTAGTCAATCAAACGGTTATCGCCTCGATAAGCAGTTAATGGTTTTGTAGATATTCCGTAAGATTACTCTAATACAAAACCCTCGTTATTTTTTTATATCTGTACATGTATAGATCGTAGGATCACATTTGTTGTTGGTTCGTCATCAATCTAGTTTTCTCTCGTATAGTTTTATGTTTGAAAGAGCCAATTCTATGATCCCTCGTTACATTCGAGTGATCGAGGAGAAAGTATTCTACATTGTAAGAAGGGATTGCCTCTATAAGTCATTACAAGCCTTTACACGATTTTATACTATTTCTTTGACGTTATTTTAGCGCGTGTGTAAAATGGTGTTGAGATTTCTGGCCAAAAGTGGCGATGGCTACACGGTGAGAATGTTTACGTACACTAAAGCATGTACAAGCCCCCTCCCCCCCCCCCCGTGTCGCGTGCATGCCTAAAGTTCAGTTACAAAAGAATCACGTATTTCTTTTGTCGGCAAACGTGGCATCGTTTGTGTCCGCGCGTATCTTCTGTTCTATAACAAGACCGCTGCGCGACAGGAATTGTCCCTACTGAGGCAGCATTATCAAACGACACCTGTGCAATGTATACTCTCTTTACATTAACCATTATCTAGACTACTTTGCTCGTAGCCTTTCTGGCCACAACATCTCAGGGATCTGGCGCCATGGACTAGGCTTGAAGCTGTTAATTACGGGAGCGTCATGTCGCAGCTAGAAACATCACGAGAAAGGTGTACTGATAAGGCCCGAGGGCCGAGGTTTGTACTGTCCTGTTCTGTGGCTTCGTGCTATATTCTGGCTCATATTTGATTCGAAGTGAAAACATCAAACGTTTCGTCACGCCACGCGTGGCGAGCGGTACAGGAAGGCTGACTAACTGTACATTGGGAACGCGAGTGAATCATGTTAATTATTTGTGGATCATATAATAGTTAGTGATCATATTTGTCTCTTGTAGCGGCGTCACTGAAGAAAGTTTTTGTGGTCGAATTTTATGTTAATCTAAAATAAAAGTGTTCATTTTCCCTGATTCGCGCTTGCTGAATAAATTGCTGAAAAAGCAATG
>NW_014577695.1:54029-55408 GCF_000485595.1 Priapulus caudatus
ATCATCCGTGTGTGTGTTTGTGTTGCAGTCCCACGGGTGAGGTGTTTAGTCTCTATCATCCGTGTGTGTGTTTGTGTTGCAGTCCCACGGGTGAGGTGTTTAGTCTCTATCATCCGTGTGTGTGTTTGTGTTGCAGTCCCACGGGTGAGGTGCTAGGCAACAAGAGTGACTTCAGGCTGAATACGTGTAGCGTGCATCATCAGGGAATCATGCTACTCGACGTGACACACCTGCGCCTTATCGAGACCAAGCCGGAAGAACCGAACCCCGGCGATCTCTTCTCAAACACAAGTAAGCATCCAGGGGTAGAATTTAACTTTTGAAACCACTCGCAATTTTTTGCGAATGGGTCAAATTTCAACTCGCAAAATCCAAAACATTCTCGCATTCTTAATATAATTATTTTTGTAGTGTATAATATGCTAACACTTTAATTTAAAATGTTATCTTTTTAGTTACTTTATAAATGTTATATAATGTTGAAATGACTTTATTAAACCAGACTACAAAGCGTGAAGATAGAATACTCACAGTAGCGGCCGATCGCGCGAGGTTTATAATCCTTACTCAGTTTGTAGACAGTACGTGTTTATAATTTTGCAGAAATTAGTTGGTCTAGTTCCGTTATGACTTGTGTTGACAACTTGTTACTTTTAAAATGCCTGGATATGGGATGTTGGATTTTGATAGTCATCACAACAGATTATATGTCACTCGCACAAAAATGCAAGTGCATATATTTTCTACTCGCAATTTCGGAAATCCACTCGCATTTTGCGAGTGTGCGAGCGTCAATTTCAAACCCTGGCATCCATAGTAGCGTCTCGCAGGTGTTCGGTGACGTGTATACTGTCACCGTGTACTTGTTGTGCGAGGAAGTGGGACCGGTCTTAATTAAAAGTTCTAGTACTGTTGTTCTCGCTATGATTTCTATAATTATTGGTTTCCGTCCATTGTTACTCTAGGGTTGTTACTGTGTTAGTACTTGTTACTTGTTAATAGAGAAATTGCTAAATGTAGGTTATGATAAATAGATAATTTTTATGTTAGTCACTTTAGTGTCACACATGATGGCATACAACATGTTTGTGGTGCCATCTAGTTGCAGATAACACAGTTAGACTGGCATGTGAGGCGGGAGGCACTGACGATCTAGACATGAAGAATGCAAGCGACGGTAAGTGAATTAATTAACAGTCTTGTTTTGTCCGACATTCGTGCCAATGGGAGGGCCGTCAGGAGCACATCTATTGAACTCTGAAGCTTGAATAAAAAAATATGCACCTGGTGATCATCATATGGTCATCACAGGCAGTACAAAAACCATTGTAATGTTGGATATTCAAAGACGTGACATAGTACATGTAAAACCTATTTTT
>NW_014577695.1:55418-58545 GCF_000485595.1 Priapulus caudatus
ATCACTACCCACCGGGTGAGGTGTTTAGTCTCTATCATACATGTCGTGTGTGTGTGTGTGTGTGTTGCAGTCCCACGGGTGAGGTCTTTAGTCTCTATCATACGTGTGTGTGTGTGTTGCAGTCCCACGGGTGAGGTGTTTAGTCTCTATCATACGTGTGTGTGTGTGTTGCAGTCCCACGGGTGAGGTATTTAGTCTCTATCATCCGTGTGTGTGTTTGTGTTGCAGTCCCACGGGTGAGGTGTTTAGTCTCTATCATCCGTGTGTGTGTTTGTGTTGCAGTCCCACGGGTGAGGTGCTAGGCAACAAGAGTGACTTCAGGCTGAATACGTGTAGCGTGCATCATCAGGGAATCATGCTACTCGACGTGACACACCTGCGCCTTATCGAGACCAAGCCGGAAGAACCAAACCCCGGCGATCTCTTCTCAAACACAAGTAAGCATCCAGGGGTAGAACAAGTCATAACGGAACTAGACCAACTAATTTCTGCAAAATTATAAACACGTACTGTCTACAAACTGAGTAAGGATTATAAACCTCGCGCGATCGGCCGCTACCGAGAGTATTCTATCTTCACGCTTTGTAGTCTGGTTTAATAAAGTCATTTCAACATTATATAACATTTATAAAGTAACTAAAAAGATAACATTTTAAATTAAAGTGTTAGCATATTATACACTACAAAAATAATTATATTAAGAATGCGAGAGTGTTTTGGATTTTGCGAGTTGAAATTTGACCCATTCGCAAAAAATGTTGACAACTTGTTACTTTTAAAATGCCTGGATATGGGATGTTGGATTTTGATAGTCATCACAACAGATTATATGTCACTCGCACAAAAATGCAAGTGCATATATTTTCTACTCGCAATTTCGGAAATCCACTCGCATTTTGCGAGTGTGCGAGCGTCAATTTCAAACCCTGGCATCCATAGTAGCGTCTCGCAGGTGTTCGGTGACGTGTATACTGTCACCGTGTACTTGTTGTGCGAGGAAGTGGGACCGGTCTTAATTAAAAGTTCTAGTACTGTTGTTCTCGCTATGATTTCTATAATTATTGGTTTCCGTCCATTGTTACTCTAGGGTTGTTACTGTGTTAGTACTTGTTACTTGTTAATAGAGAAATTGCTAAATGTAGGTTATGATAAATAGATAATTTTTATGTTAGTCACTTTAGTGTCACACATGATGGCATACAACATGTTTGTGGTGCCATCTAGTTGCAGATAACACAGTTAGACTGGCATGTGAGGCGGGAGGCACTGACGATCTAGACATGAAGAATGCAAGCGACGGTAAGTGAATTAATTAACAGTCTTGTTTTGTCCGACATTCGTGCCAATGGGAGGGCCGTCAGGAGCACATCTATTGAACTCTGAAGCTTGAATAAAAAAATATGCACCTGGTGATCATCATATGGTCATCACAGGCAGTACAAAAACCATTGTAATGTTGGATATTCAAAGACGTGACATAGTACATGTAGAACCTATTTTTAACTTTGACTCATAGGTGGCGCAACCATGGTGGGCGACTGCAACGATGACCTTTTTGACGACGACGACCCAATGGTTGGCATCTTACGAGACGATGAACAAGTGACCGTGAAGGTGGAGCCACCGGTGCAGGTAATGAGCGTTCAGGTGTTTGATCTAGGGAGAGCCACCCGTGCAGGTAATGAGCGTTCAGGTGTTTGATCTAGGGAGAGCCACCCGTGCAGGTAATGAGCGTTCAGGTGTTTGATCTAGGGAGAGCCACCGGTGCTGGCGGTAAATGTTTGTTCATCTGTTCGATTTTAACTGTATAGGTAGCCACCGGTGCAGGTACTGAGAATTTGCGTATCTTCTATAGTCAAAATCTGTAGGAATTCCTATGAACATTGCATCAGCAAGCAAGACACGGGTTACTGTTACGCTGTATATTTCGCGGAGGTTAAATTTTCGCGAATTTTGTGAACGCTAGCCCTACCACGAAAATAACAACACGCAAATAATCCATACCGAATAATTCATAAGTCACCGACCGCGAAATTAACCACTTTCGAAATTGTCCATTAAGTCTGAATTCGCGAAAATATCTGTACGCAAAAAATATGGCGTATCCAGTAGTTCAGTGCTCGACACAGCCGGTCGCCCGGACGCCAATGGCAACCGCATAACAATAAGTTCATATATCGCAGGTGTTATCGTGGGGAGTGAGGGCACGACCAGTGACATCTGACACACACATAATCAAAGCTGTTAATTGAATTCGTCACTTTTCTTTACGTAGAAAGTGGACTATTTTAATTCAGTTAGATATCTAGAAGCAATGTAAACTGTATATACTTCAAGATTCTAGGCACTTGTAACTTTGCGGATGTGCGGCAGCATTGATCTATGCATGGGGGTACCAATGACTGGGGAGGAGAAAAACGAAAGTAAAACCTTTCCCAGAAGCTCCCCGACATTCCTAGAGCTTGAAATATATTATTTGACCAACTCTATGTTACATGTATGCTGTTAATGCCAATGGTTATTTTTATATACCATTTTGTTACTCACTGCTAGTAAATAAGCGGCTTTCTGAAGTTGGTGGTCCTGCTGTCCACTAGATTTCCAGCCAAAATTCGAATGTGACCAATGTGACAAGTCTGTAGGGCCTAAAGTCATGTACCGTTGTACGTCATGGTAGAAATACCAATGGAAAATTGGGCTACCACTTTTCATTTTGGGCCAGAAGAAATAAATTTCTGGTGGCCAAAAAAAAAATATTTTGGGCCAGCCTTCTGTTGGCCCAGTTGTCAAGCACTGTAGTTAGTCATCTCTCTGCCAGTGGATGAACTAGTGAGTACTGAGTAGTATCAGTCAAATATGTGCCATTTCTCTGTGTTTCAAAAACGAATTGTACGGAGAGGTGGTGCCGTGTGTCGTGGCTTTTTCACAATATATTACTATGTGGCTTTTGTTGCAGACACGACAGCTGCGGGATAGATGTTCTCTGAGAAAGCAAGTACAGGCCACACCGCCAAAGCCAGTATGTACAGTTCATATGCGAACCATACATAGAAACGTGTGCATGCGTGCGTGTGTGTGTGTACGTGTGTCCGTGCGTGCGTACGTGTGCGTGCGTGTGTGTGTGTAC
>NW_014577695.1:60772-62050 GCF_000485595.1 Priapulus caudatus
GTCGTACTTGATTGTGCTGTTCTTGTGTTTAGTTTGCACTTGCCAGATGTCGTGCTTGATCATGCTGTTCTTGTGTTTAGTGCACACCTGCCAAATGTCGTACTTGATTGTGCTGTTCTTGTGTTTAGTTTGCACTTGCCAGATGTCACACTTGATCATGCTGTTCTTGTGTTTATTGCACGCCTGCCAGATGTCGCGCTTGATCATGCTGTTCTTGTGTTTAGTTCACACTTGCCAGATGTCGCGCTTGATCATGCTGTTCTTGTGCTTAGTTCACACCTACCAGATGTCGTACTTGATTGTGCTGTTCTTGTGTTTAGTTCGCACCTGTCAGCAGAAGCTGCCTAAAAACCCGTTGCATCGGCCGCTGTGTGCTGAATTCACCGAACTGTTTCTCACAGAGCAGCTGAAGCGCAAGACCAGGAGCAAGCTGCGAGCGCAGAACAACAAAGATGCTCCACTGGTAGGTAGCTAGCAACTAGTAGCAGCTAGACTGCAGTATAACACTAGCAGCAGCTGGTTCACAGTTACAACACTAACAGCAGTTAGTTCACAGTTACAACACTAACAGCAGTTAGTTCACAGTTCCAGCACTAACAGCAGTTAGTTCTCAGTTACAATCCTAGTAGCAGCTAGACTATAAGAGTATAACACTATAGTGTAGTACTATAGTAACACTATAAGAGTATAAGACTAGAGTGTAGCACTAGTAGTAGTAGCTGCTAGTTCACAGTTACAGCACTAACAGCTGCTAGTTCACAGTTACAACACTAACAGCAGTTAGTTCACAGTTACAACACTAACAGCTGCTAGTTCACAGTTACAACACTAACAGCTGCTAGTTCACAGTTACAGCACTAACAGCAGTTAGTTCTCGGTTACAGCACTAACACTGTAACAGCAGTTAGTTCACAGTTACAATCCTAGCAGCAGCTAGTTTTTAGTGCAGAATACTGCTTGTATAATTGTAAGTGCATGTTTGCATACGCGATCTATTTGCTACGCGTGTCTACTAGACTTAAATTGTTCTGACATGTATTTTTGTCATGTAGGACGATCTGCACCAGCTAGTGGAGGATGATCAGAGGGAACTGGATGAAGAACCATTAGCTGGTATGTTTAAAATGTTCAACTTCATTAAGCCATTGAATATTGGATTAGTAGTTGTGATTGGTATATTCACAACCAGAGTGAAAAACTGATAATTGGAGGCACTGGTCCAGCAGGACCAGTACCTCTGA
Source organism: Priapulus caudatus (assembly GCF_000485595.1). Lineage (NCBI taxonomy): Eukaryota > Metazoa > Priapulida > Priapulimorpha > Priapulimorphida > Priapulidae > Priapulus > Priapulus caudatus. Next base: position 62,014 of record NW_014577695.1, read on the forward strand.
GGAAGTACTGGTCCTGGTCAGTAGGCACTGGTCCAGC
>NW_014577695.1:63013-64222 GCF_000485595.1 Priapulus caudatus
AGCAAGCAAGACACGGGTTACTGTTACGCTGTATATTTTGCGGAGGTTTAATTTTCGCGAATTTCGTGAACGCGTGCCCTACCACGAAAATAACAACACGCAAATAATCCATACCAAATAATTCATAAGCCACCGACCACGAAATTAACCACTTGCGAAATTGTCCATTAAGTCTGAATTCGCGAAAATATCTGTACGCAAAAAATATCGCGTGTGCTGTTACAGGGTATTACCCTGTATGTTATTACCGTATGCCCTCTGACCTTAAACTACGTGAGGCTCTTGTGTTTTTGCTATTGGCCATTTTTGTTCGTGATTTAGCTTGGTCGGCTGATTCTCTATGTAAAGCTTGGTTTACCACAATGTAAGTACGTCAGATAAGTCAATTGTGAACTGAAGCTGTCTCATAAAGACACTGCTTATTTATGTAGCCAGTACACTACTGTTTTGCAATATTTCTTTACAGTACATATCGATGCAACTGAAGTTAGTTTTATGTGAAAGTATCTGAAGCATGTCCGGCCCATCTGTGACAGTATTCTCTATTTTTATGTTGTAGTTTTTTCACCATTTGGTCAAGTGGTCACATTAAAGACAGACGGTTTAGCTGACTGCTATTTACAAATATACTGGATGTTCCATGTTATTTTTGAAGAGGCAGTACATGGCGTATCCAGTAGTTCAGTGCTCGACACAGCCGGTCGCCCGGTTGCCAATGGCGACCAAAACCTCTGCTGGGCGATTAAAAAATACCCAAAACAAAATATTACAGGCCCAAAATAAAATCTTTGGGCGAGTACAATTTCTGTTCGGGGTTAACGATTTCGATTTATCGCAACACTCGGCGGACACGGCTTTCCTATGTAAAGGAAGATAATGCTGATTTAAAACCTGTTGCCGTGTTAGCGTGGTTCCATATATGACTGTGCCCATGCGTTTTTGCAAATCTGGCATGCAAACAGCGTTCGAAATTAGTGCCGACCCGGACACCCGAGGCCACCAAGTTTTTGCTTCGGCCACCACCTCTACGAAACTGCCGGTCCTCCTGACCTGCACTTTTTCCCCTCATATTACGCTGAAATACTACGGTTATCGCAACAGCAGTTTAGACAGACTTGTAAATGGAAGTGCATTCTAATACGCTCCGTTCCTGAATGTAGACGGGGTATCCAAAACATCCTCCAATCATGATTCGCCACACGAACAAAA
>NW_014577695.1:64247-75492 GCF_000485595.1 Priapulus caudatus
CTTTTGCTTGTATTCTGGTTCCTCTTGCAAGGGAGTTGCTGGCGTAAGAGGGCAGCAGATAGCTCACCGTGTACTTCAGTACGAGCTCCTCATAGCTGGAGATGCACTCTATCGCCCCTGCTGCTGCTGCTGTTGCTGTAATGTGTGCTTCACTGGATGAAGGGCTGCATCAGATCCCAGTCTATTGTCCAGCATCCTCGCTAGAAATGCTGGCAGTCATTGGTTGTCTGTCGTCGTCTTCGTCGTCATGGCAACCTACAATAAACTTAAGTATAGTAACAATCGGCAGCAGTACGATGTGATCCAACGAACGCAAGGAGCAATCACATCAGTACCTTTATCCGCATGTGTTGTGAATATACGAATGACAAACTACTCATCGCAATATTCAATGGCTTAATGACAGTTGAAGCATATTCAACATACCATGCTAATGGTTCCTTCATCAGTTCCGCTGCTGATCATCCTGCCACTAGCTGTGCAGGATCGTCCTACACGACAAAAATACATGCCAGAACAATTAAGTCTAGTAGACACGCGTAGCTAAATAGATCGGCGTATGCCAACATGCACTTACAATTATTACAAGCATATTCTGCATAAAAACTAGCTGGCTGCTAAGATTGTAATCTGTGAACTAACTGCTGTTACTAGTGTTAAGTGTTGTAACTGAGAATTTGGCAGCTGTTTGTGTTAGTGGCTGTAACTGTGAAGCTAGCACTGTTAGGTTTTGTAACATGTGAAACTAGCAGCTGTTAGTGTTGTAACTGTGAACTAACTGCTGTTAGTGCTGTAACTGTGAACTAACTGGCTGTTAGTGTTGTAAAACTGTGAACTAGCAGCTGTTAGTGCTGTAAGCTGTGAACTAAGCTGCTGTTAGTGTTGTATACTGTGAACTAGGCAGCTGTTCAGTGTTTGTAACTGTGAAGCTAGCTGTTGTTAGTGTTGTAAGACTGTGAACTAGCTGCGTTAGTGTTGTAAGCTGTGAACTAGCAGGCTGTTTAGTGTTGTAACTGTGAACTAGCAGGCTGTTAGTGTTGTAACTGTGAATCTAACTGGCTGTTAGTGCTGTAAACTAGGTGAACTAGCTGGTGTTAGTGTCGTGAACTGTGAACTATGCAGCTGTTTAGTGTGTAACTGTGAACTAGGGCAGCTGTTAGTGCTGTACTGGAAACTAGGCAGCTGTTAGTGTTGTAACGTGAACTAGCAAGCTGTTAGTGTTGTAACTGTGAACTAGGCAGGCTGTTAGTGTTGTAAGCTGTGAACTAACAGCTGTTAGTGTTAGTAACTGTGGAACTAACTGCTGTTAGTGCTGTAAGCTGTGAAACTAGCAGCTGTTAGTGTTGTAACTGTGAACTAGCAGCTGTTTAGTGTCCGTAACTGTGAACTATAGCTGGGCTGTTAGTGTCGTAAGCTGTGAACTGAGCAGCTTTAGTGTCGTAACTGTGAACTAGCTGCTGTTTAGTGTCGTAACTGTGAACTAGGCAGCTGTTAGTGTCGTTAAGCTGTGAACTAACAGTTTGCTGTTAGTGTTGTAACTGTGAACTAATCTGCTTGTTAGTGCTTGTAACTGAGGGGGGGGGGGGGGGGGGGGGGGGGGGGGGGGGGGGGGGGGGGGGGGGGTGAACTAAGCAGCTGTTAGTGCTGTAACTGTGAACTAGCAGATGTTAGTGTTTGTAACTGTGAACTAACAGCTGTTAGTGTTGTAACTGTAAAACTAGGAGCAGCTGTAGTGTTGTAACTGTGAAGCTAGCATGCTGTTGAGTGTCGCAAAAGCTGTTGACTAGCAGCTTGTTAGTGTTGTAACTGTGAACTAACAAGCTGTTTTAGTGTTGTAACTATGAACTAACTGATGTTAGTGTTCGTAACTGTGAACTAGCAGCTGTTAGTGTTGTAAGCTGTGAATAGCTGCTGTAGTGTTGTAACTATGAACTAACTGCTGTTAGTGTTGTAACTGTGAACTAGCAGGTGCTGTAGTGTTCGTAACTGTGACTAGGCTGGCTGTTAGTGTTGTAACTGTGAACTAGCTGCTTTACTAGGTGGCTAACACTCTATCTTATACTCTATAGTGTTACTATGTACTACACTATAGTGTTATAACTCTTATAGTCTACTGCTACTAGATTTGTAAACTGAGAACTAACTGCTGTTAGTGCTGTAACTGTGAACTAATGCTGTAGTTGCTGTAACTGTGACCAGCTGCTGGGCAGTGTTATTAGACTGCAGGTCTAGCTGGCTAGCCTAGTTGCTAAGCTACCTTACCAGTGGAGCATCTTTGTTGTTCTGCGGCTCGCAGCTTGCTCCTGGTCTTGCGGCTTGCAGCTGCTCTTGTGAGAAACAGTTCGGTTGAATTCAGCACACAGCCGGCCGATGCGCAAGCGGTTTTATTAGCAGCTTCTGCTGACTAGGTGCGAACTAAACATCAAGAAACAGCACAATCAAGTACGACATCTGGGTAGGTGTGAACTAACACAAGAACAGCATGAATCAAGCGCGACATCTGGCAGTGTGAAACATGAAACAGCAAGAAAAGGCATGATCAAGCGCGATATCTGGGCGAACGGCGTGCATAAACACAAGAACAGCATGATCAAGCGCGACATCTGGCAAGTGCAACACTAAACACTGAAGAACAGCTGATCAAGCGGGGCGACACTGCAAGGTGTGCACTAAACACAAGAACAGGCATGATCAGCAACGACTATCTGGCAAGTGCAAGCTAAACACAAGAACAGCATGATCAAGCATCGACAATCTGGCAAGTGCAAACTAAACACAAGAACAGCATGATCAAGCACGAACGATGCTGGAAAGTGGCAGACTAAACAAAGAGCATCATGATCAAGCAGCAACATGCTGGCAAGTGCGAAACTAAACCACAAGAACAGCACAAATCAAGCAGCAACATCTGGCAAGTGCAAACTAAACACAAGAAGCAGTCAATGATCAAGCAGGCAACGTCTGGAATGAGTGTCAGAGCTAAACACGAAAACAGCATGTATCAGCACACATCTGCAAGTGGCGAACTAAACACAGCCGGCCGCCGAAGAACACACAATCAAGCACAACATTTCTGGCAAAGTGCGAACCTAATAACACGAAGAACAGCATGATTCAAGCACAACATCTGGCGAAGTTCGAACTAAACACAAGAAACAGCACCATCAAGCACAGGACATCTGGCAAGTGCAAACTAAAACACAAGAAACAGCATGAATCAGCACAAACATCTGGCAAGTGCCTAAACTCAACACAAGCAGCAGCAACAATCAAGCACGCAGGTGGTGTGCCATCTGGCAAGTGCAAACTAAGCACTAAGAACAAGCACCAATGCAAGCACGACATCTGCAAGTGGCAAACTAAACACAAGAACACAGCATGATCAAAAGGGCGGGCGACATGCTGGCAAAGTGCAAACTAAACACAAAGAACAGCATGATCAAGCGCGAACACTCTGGCAAGTGCAAAATAAACACCAAGAACTAGATGATCAAGCATGACAATCTGGCAAGTGCAAAACCTAAAGCACATAGAAAGCACAATCAGCACGACATCATGCAAGTGCAAACTAAACACAAGAGCAGCAAGATCAGCGCGCATTCTGCAAGTGCAAACTGAAAACACAAAGAACAGCAATGATCAAGCGGCGACATCTGGCCAAGTGCAAAATAAGACACACAGAACAGCATGATCGAAGCATGACATGCTGGCAAGTGCAACTAACACAAGACACATGATCAGCGACGACATGGCAGGCGTGCACTAAACATAAACACACGGCAAAAGGGAGATATGCAGAACAACATTATCATGAATGCAACTCTGACAATCTCCCTCACTACCCCTTCCAAGTCCCACTCATCAAACACCACTCTGCACTCTGCAATCGCACCCACGGCAAATGCTGGCTCCTGCTAATCGCCAGAGCCCCGCAAACACCACTGGCAATCGGCAGCCCACCAAACAGCGCACTCTGCAAAGCCGCACCCACCATACACCCATGCTGCGGCAATCGCACGCGCACCAAACACCACTCTGCAACCGCACACCACCATGACACCATGCTGCAATCGCAACCCCACCCAATACACCACGGCTGGGCAATCGCACCCGACGCATACACCACTTCTGCAACGGCACGCACGCAAACACCAACGCTGCGCAATAGCACCCCACATACACCATGCTGGCAATCGCATCCCCACAAACACCACTCTGCAACGCACCCGACCAAAAACACCACTGTGCACGCTGGCCTATCCCGAAAATGCCACTGGCACATCACTCACCCTACACATGGAGCCTTCTGCCGCGCCTCTCGCACCTAATCAAATGTTTAACATTACGCAATGGATGCTGGCTTCTACAGCAGCCGACACCAGCCCAACAGATGGATTACAAATGGACAAGATATGACATACATGACATGAGACAGTATGATGTAGCATACCAAAGCTGAGGATGTGAGGCAACTTCTTCACCGCTGTCCTTGGCATTCGCTTTGACTTGGCTTTCTGCAGGGCCAATGGAATCCTCGGGCTGTCCTGCTGAATATTCAGATCGAGCGTTTGACGGACAAGCTGATATCATGGGCGAAATATCAGCGAAAGACGCAGTACGTGTGATTCAAAACTATATATTATCATCTATCATGTGTGGGTATGTGCATCTGTGCATATTAGTGTTGTCAATGTGGTTGTTAATTTCGTAATGCGATTCATTCGGTTGGACCCAAGTAAACCGATGATCGGTTACAATGCGTTATTCGGGGTGTTGAATGGCCTGCCGCTGTGCGTAACGTTGTGTGCAATGTACGTGTGTGCATGTATGGTGCTTTTTAGGCGCGCTGTTTACTGTTTGTTTTGCACTGTTTTACATACTGTGTGTTATAATACATGTATGTTAATAAAGGATAACTTGTATAGTAGCGATGATATGCTCTGATTCTCATGCACTTTTCCAAGTTTCTTGTTCAATATTTTTTTTTTTTTCGATGAAACATCGATATTGATTTTTGATAAAACCAAGCGCTTGGTTCGAGCCATCTGTCAAGACCGATGATTCGAGTATGAATCGATGATCGTGACATCACTAGTGCGATATGCACGTAATATATATACATACACACATAATATAATATGAATATATACTTATAGAAGAAGTCACATCTTCACATTTATGATTTGCACATATATATACATATATATATATATATATTATATATATATATATATGGCAAATGCCTAATGGAGGATACAACATATTATATACAGTGTTAATGAGGGAGAATATAGTCTTGAGATCATTACATTTTTAAATGGTTTCCTCAGGGATGTGGTCTGCTTGTAAGGGCGTCCAGCGCTCATAAGACATTGACTGCCTACAAGACAAATGATAATGGAAAGCTTTGTGAAATCTACCCTGAACAGCAACTTACACTTTAGTCGCCATGGTTACGAATGCCTACCGCAGGCAAATGCTCCTGAAAATTTGACCACAGTAATCTTATCAAATACTACTGATGTTAGGGTTGGCAACGAACGAATGGAATACAAACGGCACGCACGCACGGCGTTGATAGGGTTGTCGGCACTGCACATGCACGTGCACGCACGGCCACTACACAGCACACGCACTAAGCAACCAACGCACGGCACGCACACGTAGACCGCAGCACGGACACAGCATACACACACCACAAGGCAGTCGACACGTAACGCACACCGTCGCAACGGAACAACACATACACACACAGCCAGCCGCACGCATGCACACGTTTCTATGTATGTTCGCATATGAACTGTACATACTGGCTTTGCGTGTGGCTGTACTGCCTTTCTCAGGGACATACTATCCCGCAGCTGTCGGTGTCTGCAACAAAAGCCACATATTAATATATTGTGAAAAGCGCACGACAACACGGCACCCCGACTCTCCGTACAATTCGTTTTTGAAACAACGAGCGCAGAAGAAATGGCACATGATTTGACTGATACTACTCTTACTCAGTATACACTGAACACTAGTTCATTCCACTGGCAGAGAGACGACTAACTAACAGTGCTTGACAACTGGGCCAACGCGAAGGCTGGCGCAGAAATATTTTTTTTTTGGCACGAGAAATTTATTTTTCTTCTGGCCAAAATGAGAAAGTGGTAGCGCACAATTTCGCATCGGTATTTCTATCATGACGTAGCAACGGTACATGACTTTTAGGCCCTACAACTTGTCAACAATTCGGACAGAAAACAACGGCACATTTGCATCAAGGTTCGAATTTTTGGCTTGGAAATCTAGTGGACAGCAGGACACCAAGCTTCAGAAAGGCCAGCTATTTACTAGCAGTGAGTAGCAAAATGGTGATATAAAAATAACCACTTGCATTAACTAGCATACATGTAACATAGAGTTGGTCAAAAAATATATTTCAAGCTCTAGAATGTCGGGGAGCTTCCTGGGATAGGTTTTACTTTCGTTTTTTGCGCTCGGCCCAGTCATGGTACCCCCAATGCATAGATCAATGCTGCCGCACATGCCGCAAAGTTACACAGTGCGCTAGAATCTTGAAGTATATACAGTTTAGCATTGCTTCTAGATATCTAACTGAATTAAAATAGTCCACTTCTACGTAAAGCAAAGTGACGCAATTCAATTAACAGCTTTGATTATGTGCGTGTCAGGTGTCACTGGTCGTGCCCCTCACTCGCCCACGATAACACCGTGGCGACATATGAACTTATTGTTATGCGATCATAAACGCACATGGGCTACGGCTACATGCTCGCAATCGATTTCTTTAGAGCTGTCACGAGCATCGATTGCAGCGTGGTGTATGGTGGGTGAGATTGCAGAGTGGTGTTTGGTGGGTGCGATTGCAGAGTTGTGTTTGGTGGGTGCGGTTGCAGCGTGGTGTATGGTGGGTGCAATTGCAGTGGTGTTTGGTGGGTGCGATTGCAGAGTTGTGTTTGGTGGGTGCGGTTGCAGCGTGGTGTATGGTGGGTGCAATTGCAGTGGTGTTTGGTGGGTGCGATTGCAGAGCAGCATTTGGTGGGTGCGATTGCAGAGTGGTGTTTGATGAGTGGGAATGGAAGAGGTAGGTGGGAGGAGATTGTCAGGTTGCATTCATGATAATGTTGTTCGTGTGTTTATTAGTGCACGCCTGCCAGATGTCGCGCTTGATCATGCTGTTCTTGTGTTTAGTTTGCACTTGCCATATGTCGTGCTTGATTGTGCTGATCTTGTGTTTAGTTCGCACTTGCCAGATGTCGTGCTTGATTGTGCTGTTCTTGTGTTTAGTTCGCACTTGCCAGATGTTGTGCTTGATCATGCTGTTCTTGTGTTTAGTTTGCACTTTCCAGACGTTGTGCTTGATCATGCTGTTCTTGTGTTTAGTTTGCACTTGCCAGATGTCGTGCTTGATCATGCTGTTCTTTTGTTTAGTTCGCACGTGCCAGATGTTGTGCTTGATCATGCTGTTCTTGTGTTTAGTTTGCACTTGCCAGATGTCGTGCTTGATCATGCTGTTCTTGTGTTTAGTGCACACCTGCCACGGCGTGCCGATGTCGCTCTGATCAGTGCCTGTTCTGTGGTTGAGTTACACTTGCCATATGTCGGCGCTTGGATCTATGCTGTTCTTGTGTTTAGTTCGCACGCTTGGGCCAGATGTTTGTGCTTGATCGATGCTGTTTCTTCGTGTTGTTAGTTTGCCCTTTCGCAGACGTTGTGCTTAGTCATGCTGTTCTGTGTTTAGGTTTGCACTCTGCCGAGATGTCGGTGCGTGATCATGCTGTTCTTTGTTTTTAGTTCGGCCACGTGCCAGGGATGTTGTGCTTATCATCCTATGTTTCTTGTTGTTTAAGTTTGCACTTTGCCGATGATTCGTGCTTATGCATGTCGTCTGTTCTTTGCTGTTTTAGTGCACAGCTGGCCAAATGTCGTATCGTGATGTGTGCTGTTTCTTGTGTTTATGTTTGGCACTTGCCCAGATGTCACCACTTGATATGCTCAGTTCTTGTGTTTATATGCACGCGGCTGCCAGATTGTCTGCTGCTTTTGATCAAATCGCTGTTTTTGTTTTTAGCTTCATCGTACTTGTCTTCAGATGTCGCTGCATCTGATCATGCTGTTCTTTGTGGCTTTAGTTCACACGCTACGCAGATGTCGTACTTGATTGTGCTGGTTCTGTGGTCTTAGTTTCGACACTGTCAGCGAGCTCCTGCCAATTTAAAACGTTTCGCATCGGCCGTGTGTGCTGATTCACCGCAACTGCTTCTCACAGACGCCTAGCTGAAGCGACAAGACCAGCCCGAGTCAACTGCGAGCGCTAGAGACAACAAAGATGCCTCCACTGTAGGTAGCTAGCAACTAGTAGCAGCTAGTACTGCCAGTCATAACACTAGCAGCAGCTGTTCACAGTTACGAGACACTAACAGCAGTTAGTTCACCGTTACAGCACTATACAGCAGCTAGTTCACAGTTACAACACTAACAGCAGTTTAGTTTCAGCAGTTCCAAGCACTAACAGGCCAGTTAGTTGCTCAGTTAGACAATCCTAAGTAGCAGACTAGACTATAAGAGTATAACACTATATTGTAGTACTATAGTAACACTATAGAGAGTATATAGACTAGAGTGTAAGGCACTAAGTAGTAGTAGCCTGCATAGTCACAGTTACATGCAGCTAACAGCTGCTAAGTTCAGCAGTTACAACAACTAACAGCAGCTTTAGTTCTACGTTACAACACTAACAGCAGGTTATATCAGCAGTTACAGCACAAACAGCTGCTAGTTCACAGTTACAGCAACTAACAGCCTTGCTAGTTCAGGCAGGCCAGAGTTACAGACACTAACAGGCTGCTAGTTCACAGTTAGCAACACTCAACACAGCTGCTAGTTCACAGTTACATACACTAACAAGCTGTTTGTTCACAGTTAGGCAGCACTCAAAAGGCAGTTAGTTCAGCAGTTAGCAACACTAGACAGCTGTTAGTTCAACAAGTTACAACACTAAGCAGCTGGCTAGCTTCACAGTTTAACAACACTACCAGCTACTAGTTCATCTGTTGACGACACTAACAGCTGATAGTTCACAGTTTACAAGCACTAACAGCTGCTAGTGTCTCAGTTTACAACACTAACAGCAGTTAGGTTCACGAGGTTACAACACTAACAGCAGCTAGTTCACAGTTACCAACACCCTAACAGCTGGCTAGTTCAACGAGTTTACAGCCTAACAGCAGTTAGTTCTTCGGTTACAGCACTAACACTGTAACAGCAAGTTCAGTTCACAGTTTACAATCCTAGCAGCAGCTTATGTTTTAGTGCAGATACTTGCTTGTATAGATTGTAAGTGCATGTTTGCATACGCGATCTATTTGCTACCCCGTGGTCACTAGACTTAAATTGTTCTGACCTGATATTTTTTGTCATGTAGGACGATCTGCCCCACTAGTGCGGAGGATGATCAAGAGGGATGCTGAAGAACATTAGCTGGTAATGTTTAAAATGTTCAACTTCATTAAGCCATTGAATATTGGATTAGTAGTTGTGATTGGTATATTCACAACACATGTGATAAAGGTACTGCTGTGATTGGTTCCTTGGCTCGTTGGATCACATGGTACTGCTGGGCGATTGTTACTGATAACTTAATTTTAATTGATAGGTTGCCATGACGACGAAGACGATGATCGAAACATGACATGCCAGCATTTGCTAAGCGAGGATGCGGATCAATCGAAGACTGGGATCTGATGCAGCCGCTGTGGCATCAGTGAACACACCATTACAGGGGCAACAGCAGCAGCAGCAAGGGGCGATAGAGTGGCATCTCCACGCTAGTGAGGAGCTCGTACTGAATGTACACGGGTGAGCTATCGTGCTGGGCCGCTCTTACTGCAGCAACCTCCCTTGCAAGTGGAACAGAATACTAAGCAAATCATACTATCATCTATGTACATAATATTAGTATACCCGATAGATTGTTACGTGTAATACACTCGCAACTCACGCACACTACATAAAAGCAACACACACATACGCAAAACACAACGCCGCGACACGCACGCACGTACACACACCAAACACACATCACAAACACACACACACACAAAACACGGCACGCACACACAAACGGAGCGCACGCACGCACCACACACACACCAAACCACGCACGCAGCGCACCGCTACGGCACACCCCAGCACACCAACACACCACCAGCGCACACAACACCAGGCGACGCACGACACAAACATGCACACCACGCACACACCACACACACACAGAGAACGCACGGAAGAGAGAAAGAGCGAGAGAAGGACAGCGAGTGTTAGTATATGTTTGCTTACCGTGAGTAACTTTGGCACATGTTTAACAGGAGGGATCCTCGGCGTAAGTGCGAAGGAAGATACACAGGCACATGACTGAGCTCGCGAAGAGCAGTCTGCCCAATGGGAGGAGAGAGATACTTCCGCGTGCTGGAGCAGGAGGTAAAACCTTCTCTTTATACATAGTGTCATACTAGCTATGCATAGACATGGGGCTCAGCAGTAAGACATATGGCTAGGCAGCTAGACATAGGCTAGCACTGTAAGACATAGCTAGCAGCTAGAATTAGTTTAGAGGGTGGATATATGCATTGTACATGTTTGTAACAGTATTCATGATCTTAAAGATAATGCTGAGCACAGTACTGCAAATTCAGTATGTGTTCATGCATTCTTGAAGGTAATTAATGAGTAGCTCTAAACGTACTCCTCACGCCAAGTCTTGTCTGATTTATACATCGTATCATACTAGCTAGCAGTTATGAATTAGCTAGCTTGGTCCAAGGTCAATTGTGATTACGATGAGATTCTTAATAATAAAAGATAAAATAAAATAAAAATAATGATAAAAAGCCAAATTGTGAAATCATAGGAAAAAATAAGCCGTGGAAAATCTACGTAGTGCTTACTGTGGCTATGAGCTTCAAACTTTATAATCTTCAGAATTGCTTTCCACAGGCCCATTTGTGGGTGGTCCAGGAGGACCTACGGCACAGTGCTATTCTTAACTGAGCCACCTGGTGTGATTGACTGTTGCTCTAGCGCCAATTCATGGTTCCAAATGATGATCTAAAAGACAATGCTGACCAACAAAGTAAATGCGAATTCAACGATTCGTCATCATGCTTCGTGAAAAAATGTGGTGAACTTTGACCAACCTGAGCAAGTGGCAATAATATGCTCCAAGTGGGTTCTTCTT
>NW_014577695.1:75502-84679 GCF_000485595.1 Priapulus caudatus
TTACTCGTTTCGATACACTGATGCGTAGTAAATCGGAACAAGTCCAAAGATCAATCAAATCAATCAACGATCAAAACATCAAAGATCAGCGGTCTCTGAAGACCGCCCATTATTCCTATAAATTATCATATTTAATTACACGCGATCGCTGATTGGTCGGGATGCCCAGTATTATCGAATTAGCAGAGGTTTAACAACATGACCTAGAAAATCAAACACAACAAACATTGTGTACTTCGCATGAACTTTAGGCTTCGGAATTTGACTATTTTTAGTCTATATTTGATTAAATTTACCATTGATTTTATTAGAATAATGTAGAAGGTTAGTAGAGAATAACAAAATAATCAGGCCACAATTAAACAATTTTTTGTTTGCCTTCATCCAACCCAGGCTGAAAAGTGTGGTTGGCTTTTTTTTGAGGGGGGTCTTTTTACAAATTCAGCAATGGTGTCTACGTGCTCAGGTGTGCTTGTGTGGAGATACCTTTAATGTTTGCCTACAGATTTTTATAATGTACATTGTACAGTGATACAATATACATATAAAATACTTTTAACAACTTGTTTATCAGAGCTAAATTGTGCATGATTTTATTTCCAGATCACGCACGCACGCACACATACACGTAATGTGGAAATAAAAGCATTACAAATAAAAGGAACTTGAATTAAGAAATAATAAATATTTTCTTAGCACATATTAGTCTTTGGAAAGGAAAATAAAGTTAATCTGTCAGAGTTAGATCCATAATTAAGTTATTTAATATCTAAATTATAATATAGCGATTTCCAGGATTCCAGCAAAGTTTTGCTGTCCAAGTTTTGGAATCCAGCGATTCCAGGAAAGTTTTGCTGTCGCGCTCTCATACCAGCGGTGCCCGGCCACCCACTAATAATAAACATGCACCCTGGCACGCAGCTGAAAGTGAAACAATCGATAATGCACTCGCCCCTCCCCCCTACTTCAATCAGTGCCGCCCAGCCAACAGGCACGTACGCAGGCCGTGCATAGCTCTAGTACTATTATCCCGCGTACAGTTGCCGCAGGCCTGCCACATACGGAAACTTCGGAAAGGTCAATACAAATGTTTGTGTCGGCCCCTTTTTGGCGGGTCGGTCGGGTGAGGGCAAACACACAACATTTTTATTATGGCCTCAGTTTGGTAAATTTTTTATTTCCTGTGCGGCGATTATGCAGTCGCCCCGTTGGACCAGCTGACACGAGCAAGCAGTCGCCCGGTCGATTTTCTCATCGCCACTGGCGACTGGGCGACCGCTTGTTTCTCACGCTGACAACACATGTGATAAAGGTACTGCTGTGATTGGTTCCTTGGCTCGTTGGATCACATGGTACTGCTGCGATTGTTACTATACTTAATTTTATTGTAGGTTGCCATGACGACGAAGACGACGACGACAACAATGACATGCCAGCATTTGCTAGCGAGGATGCGGACAATAGACTGGGATCTGATGAGCCCTTCATCAGTGAACACACATTACAGCAACAGCAGCAGCAGCAAGGGGCGATAGAGTGCATCTCCAGCTATGAGGAGCTCGTACTGAAGTACACGGTGAGCTATCGTGCTGCCCTCTACTGCAGCAACCTCCCTTGCAAGTGGAACAGAATACAAGCAAATCATATATTCATATGTACATAATATTAGTATACCCGATAGATGTTAGTGTATTACACTCGCACTCACGCACACACACAAACACACACACATACGCAAACACACGCACGCACACGCACGCACGTACACACACAAACACACACACACACACACACAAACACGCACGCACACACAAACATGCACACGCACGCACGCACGCACACACACACACACACACAGAGAGACAGGAAGAGAGAAAGAGAGAGAGAGACAGCGAGTGTTAGTATATGTTGCTTACCGTGAGTAACTTTGCACATGTTTACACAGGAGGGATTCCTCGCGAGTGCGAAGGAATACACGCACATGACTGAGCTCGCGAAGAGAGTCTCCCAATGGGAGGAGAAGATACTTCCCGTGCTGGAGCAGGAGGTAAAACCTTCTCTTTATACATCGTGTCATACTAGCTAGCAGCTAGACATGGGCTAGCAGTAAGACATAGCTAGCAGCTAGAATTAGTTAGAGGGTGGATATATCATTGTACATGTTGTACAGTATTATGATCTAAAGATAATGCTTGACAACAGTACTGCAAATTCAGTGATTTGTCATGCATTCTTGAAGGTAATTAATGAGTAGCTAAACGTACTCCTCACCGCCAAGCTGTGATTTATACATCGTATCATACTAGCTAGCAGTTAGAATTAGCTAGCTCGGTCAAGGTCAATTGTGATTACGATGAGATGCTTAAATAATAAAAATAAAAATAAAAATAAAATAATGATAAAAAGCCAAATTTGAAATCTAGGCAAAAAATAGCTGCCGTGGAAAGATCTACGTGTGCTTACTGTGGCTATGAGCTCAACTTTTAAATTCTTAGATGCTTTCAACAGGCATTTTGTGGTGTCAGGAGGACCTACGCACAGTGCTATTTAACTGAGCCACCTGGTGTGATTGACTGTTTGCTCTAGCCAATCATGGTTACAATATGAAGATCTAAAGACAATGCTTGACAACAAAGTAAATGCGAATTCAACGATTCGTCATCATGCATTCGTGAAAAATGTGGGTGAACTTGACCAACCTGGCAAAGTGGCAATAATATGCTCCAAGTGGGTTCTTCTTGTTCGGGTGGATGGGATCATAGTAGATGTGCTCTGATCTATGATTGCAGGAGACGCGCGGATCGTTTGACATCCACAAGCATGGATCGCTGATCCTAGACTCGTTCTCACACACGCCATCGGCGAAGGTGAAGAAGGTGCCCTTCAAACAGATCGTCTCAGGAAAGAGCACGTACGACGTCTGTCGCTACTTCCTGTCCGCATTACAGCTGGTGAGCGAAGGCAGTGTCAGAGGAAAAAGCATCGGCGTTGTCAGACAATACACTGCGTGTTGTGATCCAATGTGTCAAATGTGTGAAATGCAACGTTATATAGCAGTTATAATTAATTAATGATATGAAGTTACTAAACGCGATCGTGACTATGCTATGTGTGTGACTGTTGATAAAATAATTCATCAATTCACAGCAAAATTGTCAATTCAAATACACGAACGGTTGGGAAGTTGTATGAAATTACCACTTTAAGAGCTCAGCCCGATGTGTGATGTATGCATATATACGATTTATGTTGAATTATAACTAATTATATGACACGAAGAAAACTATATAGGATAAATTCTTCGTTTGCAGGCAAATTCACACAACATAGAGATCAGTCAAGATGCGCAGGGAGCTGACGGCATGGACACAATGGCAATCAGGCTGTTGTCACGGAAACGCATACACGAAGATCTGCAGGAATACAGAGCGCCGTCCTTGCAGCAGTAGCTCCATCTAGTGACAATAGTTTGATGCAATTTCCTTAAAGCAGAAGGGAGTCTCTGCTTAGATCTGTTTTTTAGACACTTGTAAAGGCGGGCTTATGTCGGGCTTGCGAGCCGACTCGACTGGAAGCAACTGGCTGCGACTGCAGTGCTTAGGTCGGTCGACTCCGACGCGACTGCCTGCGACTGGCCGCCACTAGTTGCTCGGAATAGAACAGTGGGCAACTGGACGCAACTAGTCGCTGCCGATCGCTTCCAGTTGCTCGAAATCCAGTTGCTTTCGGTCGAGTCGGCTCGCAAGCCCGACATAAACCCGCCTTAAGGAACACTACCAAGAGCACAGTTTTGTGTAAGCATGAGTGCCACCTAGTGAGAGTGTGGTGGAATTGACACTATGTGAACCAGTATATATATATATATATATATATGTATATGCTTGAGTGCGCAAGGGTTGTCAGGATAAATGCCACCTTATGAGAACATGGTGAGGTACGACACACATATACGAGAGAAGATGAGGGTTGTCAGAATAATGTTAGTAATTATGGTTGATGTTTCTAGAGTTGGCTAATTATGTTTTAAACTTGCATAGGTTTCTCTTCTCTCTCTCTCTCTCTCTCTCTCTCTCTCTTGGCTTCACCTACCATGTTCTGTGGCATGCAAGAAACACCAGTACATACGATGCACCCTGTAGTAATGGGAAATTTGTTGAAAAAAATAAAATTAAGGGGGAATTTTCTCATGCCTGACCAGACTATGGGAACTACTGCTAAATCTTACATATAAGGTTATTTGTCCAGTATAGGTCCTATAATCTAAAGTGCACAAATAACCTCAGTGTCAGCTAGGACTTATATCTACTGTAACATAATCTTTCATTACCTTTATGTTATTACGTCTCGTATATTTTAAACACTACTTGTAAATACTGTCAGTGAACACAAATAACCGTATTAGTGGAAAAGTAAGTGATGATACTCGTAGTCTTTCGGAAGGCAACGATGATTTCTATGTTTTAATTGTAACACGAGGGAGGTGGTACCAAAATCCCAAGCTGGGTCATTATAAGGGACGCAGAATAATTTTGAAATGTGCTGAAAAATACGATATGTTACATTGATGTGCTCTCTCTAAACACGTCACATGGATATACTTACCTACTCTCTCTACGTTACATTTATGCACCCTACTACTCTCTTTTTATACTAATGTTACATTGATGTACCCACACTAGATACATATGTTAGCTTAACATACCCTCCTATCCTCTCTATATTACATTTATGCGCCATCCTACTCTCTAGGTCCCCCTGTTATATTAATGTAACCTTGAAATTTACATTGGTTAAGCGCAATGGGCAGCGAGCAATCTGTCATTGACTCGCACTCGCTCTCATATTATTGCCCTATGCTACGATGTGAGTGAGTTTGTGAGGAAGATGGCTACATGTATGACTTGCATTCATTACCATCTTCTTGTAACTATTGAAATTTTTGCATCTCGGTCCTGTACATGGCATGCGTGTTTGTATCGTACGTGTGTATATAGCTAGATTTATCAACACTGCCATGTTATAAATGCACAAGGTTTGATTTAGTCAATCAATACTGTTATCGCCTCGATAAGCAGTTATGTTTTGTAGATATTCCGTAATTACTCTAATAAAACCTCGAGTTATTTTTTTATATCTGTACATGTATATATCGGTAGGATCACATTTGTTGTTTGTTCGTCATCGTCTAGTTTTCTGCTAGTAGTAGTTTTTATGTTTAGAGCCGAATTCTTGATCCTTCGTTACATCGAGTGATCGAGGAGAAAGTATTCACATTGTAGAAGGGATTGCCTCTATAAGTCATTACAGCTCTTACACGATTTTATTACTATTTCTTTGACTTATTTTAGCGCGTGTGTAAAATGGTGTTTGAGATTTCTGGCCAAGTGCGATGGCTACACGGTGAGAATGTTTACGTAGCACTAGCATGTACAGCCCCCTCCCCCCCCCCGTGTCGCGTGCATGCCTAAAGTTCAGTTACGAAGATCACGTTTTATTTTGCGGCAAACGTGGCATCGTTTGTGGTCTGCGACGATCTTCTGTGGCTATAACAAGACCTGCGCGACAGGATTGTCCCTCTGAGGCAGCATTATCACGACACCTGTGCATGTATACTCTCTTTTACATTACCATTATCTAGACTACTTGCTCGTAGCCTTTCTGGCCACAACTCTCAGGGATCTGAAGCTGTAACGTCAGTGTCGCACTAAACATGCACGAAGGTGTACGCCGATTTTGTACTGTTTCTGTGGCTCGTCTATATTCTGCATATGTACGAAAGTGAACATCAAACGTCTACTGTTACATTGGGAACCGAGTGATCATGTAATTATTTGTGATCATATAATAGTTAGTGATCATATTTGTGCTCTGTAGCGGCGTCACTAAGAAAGTTTTGTGTCGAAATTTTGATGTAATCTAAAATAAAAGTGTCATTTTCCTGATTTCGCCGCTTCTGAAACATTGCTGAAAAAGCTCAAACACATTCTGGAATCAATATTGAATAGTTTTTTAATCAGCACTAACATTTCACCAGTGATCACAGCATCTGATAGCATATCAAACAGCACAGATTAATGGCTAATCACTTTACTTATTATATTACATAATATCAGGAGTGTACAGACTATATTATACACTTGATAATATTCAACTGGGTTACTTCAAATAGCACAATGTTACTGTTGTGCTAGTTTCACAATCAAAGATTTCAAATGTATAAAATTAATTTTAACAAATTCTTTATTAATATTTCAAATTCAATGCAATATACAAAAAAATTCAGTATGTACGATTACATATGTTATAAAAAACACAATTGATACCGAAACGTGCACCAGTAGGCATGCATATAAATCTGGGATGGATTGTATCAAACATCTTATCCATCCACATCAGTAAATCCGAATTAGTCATTAGATCCAGAAATAATAATACCTAGGTATGATTAGATCAGGAGTGAATAATAATAGATCTATTATTATCCACTCCTGATTAGATCTATATCAGTGACTTAGACCTAGAAATCGTTGCTAGTCGGTCTTTCTATTTCATCAACTTAGCATATCCATATCGGTGGCAACAATTAAGACTGGGTTGTCAATTCTTCTTGTGTTTTCTCTGCGTGTGTGTGTGTCTGTGATTGTGTCTGTCACTATCAACCTCATGGTCTGCTGTCCAACCATCTATACTGCTGTGTCTGTGGTGGTGTCTGTCACTATCAACCTCATGGTCTGTTGTCCCATTATCTATACTGCTGTGTTTGTGTCTGTGCCTGTGTCTGTGTCTGTGTCTGTGTCCGTCACTATCAACCTCACGGTTTGCTGTCCAACCATCTATACTGCTGTGTCTGTGTATGCGATGGTGTCTGTCACTATCAACCTCACGATCTGCCGTCACATCATCTATACTGCTGTGTTCGTGATGGTGTCTGTGTCTGCGATGGTGTCTGTCACTATCAACCTCACGATCTGCCGTCCCACCATCTATACGGCTGTGTCTGTGTGTGTGTCTGTACCGACGGCTGTGTTTGTGTTTGTGTTTGTGTCTACGTTGAGACCTTTCACTGATCACTTCCTCTCTCTCGTCCACTGTACACCGGGTGGCGCTGTACTCGCTAGACGGCGAGCCGTCGCCGCAACGACGTTTCCGCTTCTTCGCGTGGTGTCTGCGCTCGCCGGACCGCTGTCGGTCGGCTGACCTTGACGACTGACGTTGCCGTGGCGACGCTGCCTCCCAGGAGCTGTCGCGCGTGCTGGACGCGTGAGACAGGGGAGAGTTGACCACGACAACGCTCGCGGGTCGTCGTCGTGACGACGGAGCATTCGCGATCGACGGTGCCGGCCGTGACGAATGAGCGTCTGCGGTGGACGGACCGGGCCATGACGAATAAGTGTCCGTGATCCGCGGTTGTAACGAATAAGCGTCCGTTATCGACGGTCGTGACGAATAAGCGTCCGTTATCGACGGTCGTGACGAATAAGCGTCCGTTATCGACGGTCGTGACGAATAAGCGTCCGCTATCGACGGTCGTGACGAATAAGCATCCGTTATCGACGGTCGTGACGAATAAGCGTCCGCTATCGACGGTCCTGACGAATAAGCGTTCGTTACCGACGGTCGTGACGAACGATCTACCGCACTGACGCGATCGGCTGACGTCGACCGACAGTCTTGCGCGCTCGATCGCGCCGGGGAATCTCGCCACCTCGACGGACTTCCCCGCGACCGCGACGAGTCGCCGTCTGCGCCGCTAGAGGACGCTGCGTCGTTGTCGTCGTCGTCCGTGATGGCGACGAGCGGCGGCGTGCGTTCGTGCAGCGGCTTCAGCTCAGTGATGACCACCACGTCGCTGTCGCGCGACGACGCCGGCGACAGATCGACGACCGGCGCGGGACTCGCATGGCGCCCCCTGGCGGGCAGGACGACGACGTCCTCGTCGCTGGTGTCGGTCGTGTCGTCGGGGCGAGCGAGGAAGCTGCGTACTCGCGTGATGAGGCGCGTACTCGCATCAAAGTCCACGTTCACTCTCCTGAGATGCTCGCTGATAGAAGGCGCTGTGGAGCCTGTCGGGAGACCACTGATACCAAATGTAGATGGCATTCCAGTGCTGACTGTAGGCGGCAACGGGTTAAAGGTGGTCATGTTGGTGACGTAATCACCTTGAATACTTCCCGTCAATCTAGCAGCAGCGCCACCTGCAGGCGGCTCCGGATTGTGGGTAGTTAGCAAGGTGCCGTAACGTGTCTCGCCACCAGGGGGCGATGCACGCGAGTCGGGGGACAGCAGGACGACGTCGCTTGCCTGCGTCGGTGGCGCCCCCTCTCCAGCGGCAGCGGCGACGTAGGTGGCGGCGCGATCGTATGCAACCATGTCGTGCGGCGAGCGAGCGAAGTTGTGCAGCTCCCACAGGAAGCGGCGTGTATTGCGCCGGAGGTGCGGGTACAGCCGCTCGTGCATGCGCCCGCTGAGCACCTCATGGCGCAGCAGCAGCGACAGCACCAGCTCGAGGACGTACGTCGCACGCGCCACGGAGGGCGCCAGCAGCAAGTTCAGCTCGCGGTTCAGCCACGGCACGAGGCGGTGCGTGCACGCCGGGTTCTCTCGGTAGAACTGCGGACCCGTCTCGCGATATCGCGTCCCCGCGTCGCGCGCCACGCGCAGCTGCAGCCCCTCCGCGTACACCCGCCGCCTGTCCTCCGACGTCGCCCCCTGGTGGTGGCGGCGGTGCCACGCGCCGCGCGACAATGACAGCACGTGGCGGTGCCGCCGCTGCAGCGCGTTCCTCTCCCGCTCGTCGCGGGTCAGCGTCAGGTCACGGCGGCCGCCCGCCACCAGGGTGCTGCGGTAGCGGAAGCGTCTGCCGTCAGGGCTCGCCCAGGTGGCGCTGTCGGTCGGGCGCAGCGTGAACTCGTCGTAGTCGTCGAGCGCGCGAATGTTGTGAATGATGCTGCGGAACGGCTGCTTGCAGAGCGGGCAAACCGCCTTCACCTGGTGGAGGGAAAATAAATAGAGAGTTAGAGAAAACATCATTATCGTTACATACATCCTTACCCTGTCGACCACCAGAATCAGTTAAGACAGACAGACAGAGCCAGAGAAAGAGAGAGACAGAGAGAGAGAGAGAGAGAGAGAGAGAGAGAGAGAGAGCGAGAGAGAGAGAGAGAAAGAGAGAGAGAG
>NW_014577695.1:84689-87923 GCF_000485595.1 Priapulus caudatus
CGCCTGATGTTTGGGCAGTATAGTACTCTGATGCAAGAGTTGGAGCGGGAATCTGCCGGTGACTTCGAGGGGTTCATGCGGATGGAGTCTGGCATGTTTCACGACCTGTTGCTGAGTGTCGCCCCTCGCATCACCAAGGGCCAACTGCTAGGCTTACCACCTTTCTCTTGTTGGTTTTCTTCTAGAGAGGCATCCTGGATACTAACTTTGATTAAATGAAGTGACAAATGTCAAAAATTCGGGCAGAACTTCGATGTATCCACTGGAAAATCTCTGCAGCAAATGGCAGGCAACAGACCGGGCCTCGTTATATAGTCGGGAGACAAACGCGCGAGTGACCCACGAGTGACTCACGAGTGACCCACGACTGTTGTGCGCCAGTCGCACGACTGTAGCACGTGCATCCCACGAATGAACCACGACCTGTTCACGTGAAAAACAGCCCCCCGACAATGCCCGACAACTCACGACCGACTTGCGACACACCCACGACATAACCACGACATATCTTTTTTTTTCTGTCGCGTCCCCATCGCCAAACCATCTTTGATGTGTCGTAGCCCTTGTGACCACTCGAAATACATTTTGGGCATGTTGCAAGATATGGCCACGACAAATATTTTATGGGTCCACCATGACAAAATTTCGTACGATCCGTTGTGACCGGGGCTTAAGAGTAGTCATGTATGGGATAGTTTAATGGTGGGGAGAATAGAGATGTAATGCTGAAGTGGAGGTAACACCAACAGGACCAAAAATCAGGCGACATCTGTACTTAATTTATCGATGTCTTTAACTCAATTTTCTTCCATGCTGTTGTGGCCAATGTGTGAAAGTGAGGAAAACATTTGCACAGTGATTATAATGTAGTTAAGGGTACACACCTGCAGCTGCCTTGCTGCCGCTCTCAGATGACTTTGAAGGAGACTTCTCCTGTGATTCTGGTGAGTGCCATCTACTGGTAAGAGATACCTGTCCATGAGTCGTGATTGAACCCGTTTCCTGTAAATTGCTGGTCGGTGCGTCTGTTACCTGTCCCTGGCTCGTAAGTGCATCCGTTACCTGTCCATGGGTGGGGAGTGCATCTGTTACCTGTCCCTCGCTGTCTTCCATCACTAACGATCAAACCTACAACAATGAAGTTGAAATAATATATAAATATATACGTTTACACACACACACACACACATATATATATATTATTATTATTATTATTATTAAATCTTTATTGCATGAATTCAGATACAAATACATGTACTGACAACAGTTTTTTTCATGGAGTAAAAATCTGATAAAAGCAATAGTGTTGAGTAGTTAAAATGATAAAATTTCTGACAGATACAGTACAATTACAATGCTATACAACATGAAGAAAAAATATATACACACAAAAAAACTTCAGCAGTCTATACAAGTATAGTGATTAAGGTACACTTTAACATCATTTTGGCACTCATACGTACACCATTATATACATATTACACAAACATACGCACACATACACACACTTATATTTATATAAATATGGACATACTGATAAATGCAATAGTGTTGAGCAGTTAAAGTGATATTTTCTGAGTGATACAGTACAAAACAGTGCATACAACATGAAGAAAAAATAGAAACCAGAAAAAAACTTCAGCAAAGTCTGTACAAGTAAAGTAATTAAGATACACTTTAACATCTTTTGACACTCATACGTACACCATTATATACATATGACATACATTACATATTCCATACACATACGCGCGCACACATACACACACTTACATTTAAATCAATATAAGCACACTGATAAATGCAAGTGTTGAGTAGTTAAAATGATAAATTTTCTGAGTGATACAGTACAAAACAGTGCATACAACATTAAGAAAAAATAGATACCAGAACAAAAACTTCAGTAAAGTCTTTACAAGCAAAGTGATTAAGGTACCATTTCGACACTCATACGTACACTGGTCATTATATACACATTACATACATTACATATTACATATACGCACACAGACACACACATTTATATAAATATAGACACATATTCATTCAGAATGCAACATTGTTCTCCTATCTGCTATATGTTGTTAAAATTGTATTTTTTAACATTTTTTTAAATGTGCTAAGTGAAGGCTTCCTTTTTGTGTCTATTGGTAGTTTACTCCATTGGTTTATTGCCTCCTTAGTGAGTGAGTTGTGTCCATACATATTACTTGTTGTTATTTGTTTTAATTTAAGTGTCCTTGAATTTAATGTAATATTTGTCAGGTAAGGTAGGGGATTATTTCCAAGTGGTTTGTTTAGATGGTGGATGTATTTATATATATAAATATAAGTGTGTGGTATTTAATTAGGTATTCGATTGGAGGTACTTTTAGTTCCTCTCTAGTTCTAGTAGCTGCTCCTGTCTGTCTCTGTGATGTAGTGTTTTTGTGGGAATAACCTGTTATACTTATAATGCGTAGAGCATAATTCTGTAGTGTGTTTAGTCTATCTAAAGCTGATTTGGGGAGATTTATAAGCATCTAGATCCATATATATATGAGATGCGACCGGCAGAGCGACGAGTATATTTGTAGCTTTGTGTTTGTGTGTAGTTGACCCCGTATCTGTCTGAGGAAGCTAATACTTGTACTCATCTTGTCTACTAATAGTACTATGTATAGTTAGTATGGTCATTCCACGTTAAATGCTGATCTATATATATATACCTAAAAATTGTACTGTTCTCGATTGTGGTATCGAGTTGTTACTTATTTCCAAGTCAATTTTGTTAGTATCCACAATTTGCGGTACGCGGGCTATAGTACTAGAGCTACCTGGGGGACATAGACACTATCAGGCCTATGTCTATGAGTATGGTAGCTCTAGTACTATAGCCCGCGTTCATTTAAAACTGCCGCAGGGCTATAGAACATTTTCAGCTCGATTTCGTAACTGCAACCTGTTACCACCTGTCCCCACGAAAAATGGATCGCAAAATGCAAAATGATCGTGCTTTTTAACACAAGTTTTATTTATCTACATGAACATCTCACCTATCTTTTTGAACACTTTACACAACTTTATATTATATTATATTAAACCATGTATTTATCCTTTTATTCCACAAAGTAAGCACTACTGTCATTTCATTTTGAAACAAAGTGGCGTGCGAACGCGTGACGTTACCGGATATGTACGCAAAACACATGGCAGCTATGGGGCATGTATATACAATACCGGTGACGTCACGCG
>NW_014577695.1:88491-102713 GCF_000485595.1 Priapulus caudatus
ACGAGTCTAGGGAGTTGCCTACGCCTACTCCCTAACCCTAACTCTAACCCTAACCCTAACCATATCAGCTAGATAGTTACTAAAGTACGTTCCGGCAGTACCCTGGGGGACATAGACTCTATGAGTACGAGCATGAGTATGAGCCCTATGCCCACAGGCACTTGGAACGTCTCAATAAAAAAAATTAATGGTAAATAAACACGAAATGTACCAGTCTTAATGTTTCTCTATTCTATTTCGCCTATAATCACCTGTAAATGCCAGTCAAATGCTCATCTGCAACACACAAGTACACCGCACGCCCGCGCTGTGCACAAACAACATGAATAAGAGAGCAGGTAGGAAAGCGTGATCGCAAAATGCGCTCGACGCTCGCTTCATTTCACACCTTTACAGAACAAATACACATCCAACAGCTTCCATCTTGGTATCCATGTGTACAGAAATGTCCACTTGTTCGAATTATAACACTGGCCTTTGTTCATACCTACTCAGGGTTCTCCCCAGGATGAAATTGAAACAGGGGGGAGGGGGGGCTGGAAAGGGGGAAGGGAGGGGAAACTAGGGGGGTCCGGGGGGCGTGTTTTTTTACCGTACCACTAATTAATGTGTACTTGTGTGTGGTCTGCAGTACATGCGTGGTACGGTAGAAATACACGAGTGGGGTGTCCTGGTCGAATGGGAATTCTTGACGATCGATTGCCGTGTTGTCAAACTTTTATTGTGGTGGAATTTAATCGGGGCGGAGGTAATTTAAACGGGGTGCAACGATTGAAACAGGGGGGAGTTTTCCCAAACGCGCAACGTAGGGAGAACCCTGCTACTCCCGCCAGAGATATCTCGTGAAATCCTACACAAAATGTGCTCTCCGTGAAAATGTAGAATGTACCCTAACGGCACTACTTTCGATCGATCGCTGTAGTCGTGTGTGTGACGTCATGCCCTCGCGCATTGTGCTTGGCTTGGCGGGCCTCGAAATGGAGCTCGGAGTCCGGCAGCAGCTTATCCCGGCATGCAATGCGCCCCATTACTCGTGTATAAACAGACATCTCGTCCTCTTTACATTTTCACGGAGAGAACATTTCCTGCAGGATTTCACGAGATATCTCTCGCGGGAGTAGGTAGGAACAAAGGCCAGAGTTATAATTCAAACAAGTGAACATTTCTGTACCATCTATGATGTCTATGGAAGCTGTTGGATGTGTATTTGTGCTGTGATGGTGCGAAATGAAGCGAGCGTAGAGCGCATTTTGCGATCACGCTTTCCTACCTGCTCTCTTATTCATGCTGTTTGTGCACAGCGCGGGAGTGCGGCAGGCTTTCATTTTTAAGGGGCGCGATCGCGCTGGCGCTCCACCGCGCACCCGAAATTGTGCCATGGTGCGCGCATCATCGCGCCTCATAAAAGTGGTTGAAATCGCGCACCAAAAGTATGTCTATTATGTTGAAATAGCGCTCCATAGAGTTCTCAATGTAGGGGGGTACAAAAAGTATAGCAACACACAACAATTTGTGGTGTGTAAGTAACTGAACGTATGGCAGAGGTACAGGTCTGGTTACTACCCTCTGGTTTATATATATATATAAATACAACTAAACAACAGCATCCAAATACAGGTACCTATACGGTAGCCACAAGTTACCTGCTCGTTTTCTACTATACGTGGCGAGAAGTGGTTTTCTGCCGACGTGAAACAGTCGTAGGGCTGGAGGGGCTACATACGTGGCTACTACGTACAAGTAATTTGGCCAGTTTGTTGATGGATTGTGATGATATTTTGTGCTGAAATATGCAGGTACATGGATTAGAATCTCTAAGGATGGAAATCAGAATAAATAAAACAAGTTTATTTTTACATCCGATCAACTCTTTTATTAATCTGTGTGCTAGTGTTGGGTTGTTGGATGAAAAGAATGTAATCCTGACGAAGCCATTGAATGAATGAAGGTGAAGATGAATGATAATGAGTAGATTGACATGACATCCCAATTTTCGTTTTTGATTTCACTCTAGACTGAGGATTGGTCATGATTCCATCATCACACCCCAAGAGGCATGATGGAGAGCCCTAAATGAGCTCTCCATCATCCCTTTTAAAGGTGTGATTTTTAGTGAAGCTCCCCATCATGCCTCTTAACTTAAGGGTGTGATTTTTTAGTGGAGCTTTCCATCATGCCTCTTAAGGGTGTGATTATGGAGCGTGAAAACACCCCCATGGTGTCCTAGGGGAGTCATTAGTAGTCCTCCTGTACTTTTCAAATCTGAAAGCCTGGTGCGGTGTACTTGCGTGTTGCAGATGAGCATTTGACTGGCATTTAAAGGTGATTATAGGCGAAATAGAGTAGAGAAACATTAAGACTTTGGTACATTTCGTGTTTATTTACTATTAATTTTTTTTATTGAGACGTTCCAAGTGCCTGTGCCTGTGGCTGTGCCTAGCAGCCTACGCCAGAATACTAAATTATAACGAAGACGTTGACTGTCAAATTATCAAGACTGTTAGTCAACTTTTCAACAAGTTTATGTCATCTAAACACATACCTTTGTTACTTATTCCCATTTAATAAGCACCTTGAATTAAAAAGTCTTCAAACTATAAAAACATTGCCAGTTCACGACTGATTAGGTAGTGAGTGAGTACATAATTTATAACCGAAACGATCGTGTCGTTGCTGTCGCACTAACATCACAAACATTACGTAAGAGAAAACCTACGTGCTTACATAAAAAAAAATTATCATAATTACATTAATTTACTTACTATCTGGATATAAGTAAAAAATCAATGGCTATATCGCGATATTTATCCTGAATAACTGTTTGGTATCTGAGAATGTGAGCACTGAACTTATTTATTGTGACACACCCGGATTCGTTGAACATGGTCCGGAAGTTGACGTTGTATAGTTATCGCCATTTTGCGTTTTTGTTCCGTGAAACGGTTTGTTCGACTGAACAAGATTTCTAGCTCACATCTAACAGGCAAGGTTTTGTTGTCCCGATTATGAACGGGTAGGTTATATTTCTTTTTCTTTTTTGTTTAGTCGTACTTGTACGTTTATCTCGATTTTCGTTATATTTTTCGGGTGAATGTACGATAGCGCGGATTAGCGAGGTGGTCGGCGATTGTGTTCCCGCTAGAAACATGGCTCCTTGTCACTGTGACGATATTACCAGTGGTTGACACGCACATTATAAGCTTACGGCGCATCTTACTCACGTAGACTATTGGTCTGTTTCGTAATTAGTCATAAAGTAGCTTTTGTAAACGAAGTTTTCATTTAGATATTTGAAATCAATGTCATGACTCATATTATTATAACTCGTGCGTCGGTGCGAACTGTCGATGTCATTGTTAAATCACGGAGCCAGTTAAGCATGGAGTGATCGAGTAGGTTTGATTAAGGACTAAAGATAATTTTGACGAGCATGTTGTACATCATGTAGTGTAGCCAACGTGCAAACGATAGCAGCAACCTGCTGCCCAAGTTCAAAATAAATTTCTAGCACAGAAACGCCGGTTTATTTTAGTTTTAAGTAGGCCTAATTCACGATTCAGGTTCCATTATAATTATTTAACAGAGTGGCTATATGCCCGGCAGCCGGCATATATCTGACGGCTGCCGGGTACGGTCTTCGATTTCCTAAATGCCTGGCAGTTTTTAATTTTCAGCGTTATCTCAAATAAACAAGGGTTATGGTTAGGAATTGCCGGGAATTTAAAAAATCGAAGACTGTGCCCGGCTGCCAAGCATATAGCCACAGCGATTATTTAACCAACTCAAGTTCAAAAATTTTGTTTTCTAATGAAAAAGCATTGAATAATAAATTATAACTTGCTCTAGCAATTGAGAAACATTGTCACTAATTTCTCTCTGTATCTGGTTGGTTGAATTTAAATGCTTGTGACAGTAGTGTCATAATGCTAATTTTATAGTGGATACATGATCTGGCAAGATCTGAAAGCAAACGTTAAAAATATTAATATTGCATTGAATCGAAATGACATAAAATTTCGTTCATCATCATAGACTAACTCACAAATAGAGTTATATGTCTTGGAGTTTAAGCTATTAGTCATTACATACATTTGCACAATGCATTTATTGTGTAAAATCTGTCATTGACATTGTGGTGCCCTAATTGCTAACTGCTTTAATTTTGTTTCTTTTTTTTATTCTAGGGAGTTTTCTGTAGTTGGATTCAAGGTAAGCTATTGTCATTATTTGACTTGGTTATATGTACATCTATGGGTCAAACTAGAGTGATACACTCATAGTCATTTGTGTTGTATTTTTTTATTCTTCCTGGACATGATTCTGTTCATTTGAATATTTTGCTGTATAGTAAATGCTTATAAATTATGAAGCAGCCGTTGATAGCAGCCTGGAAAGGAATCTACCAAGGTTATGTTGAACTGTGATTCAAGTTGTTACAGCTGTTATGATGGTGTGTTGGAGTTTTTATGTTAGAGAAAGCCCAACCTTCATTAACGTGAAACTGCCGCTGCTTCGGTGCAGCTGTCGTTAGTTGAGAAGGTTACTGTTTCACCCAGTAGAGTTTTAGCATGCGATGGAGGGCAGTTGATAACACCTAATTCGCATTCCAATATATAAGTTGTTTCTTCGGAAGGCCTTTGTTGCTATGCTACATTTACTGTTTTAATATGAACAAGGATTATGATTACATACATGTTATACTGTTATTTGGTACAAAAAATCATGTTTGTTGTGATGGGCAAAAATGAACTATCGTGTGATTTTTTGACTTAAAATGGACGTAAGAACTTAGGTGGATGCGGAGTACATGTCCTCGATCCCTTATTTGCAAATCTGAAAGCCAAAAAGCACTGAAAACCGAAGTTTTATTCATGATTAGTCGCTCTTGCACCTGACGTGGTGCTGAATATGTAACAACACTGACAATATCCACAATGCTTGCTATAAACTATAGTATTTGTGGTTTATATTTATCCCTATGTTTCATTTACCAAATTCTTGTGTTCAAATAAACTAATATATGTTTAATATTGTATATTTATTCTACCCAATGTCAATATTTATGAGATTAGGCACAGAAATATTAATCTATTAGCTTTTGCGGTGCTGCCACAGACCTGCTGGGGTGTTGAGGTAATATACAGTACATTTATACTATTTTGAAATCTGAAAAAATTCCGAATTTCTAAAATGAGTCGGGCACATGGGTATTGAGTACATGGCCGCTGACGTGTAGTTTCCAGATAACTCCATCATCAGTTATTCTTATTCAGGGGTAGAAATTATGTTTTGAACACCGGAGTCCAATGGGACTCCCTGCCCTCAAAAAGATGGAGTCGGCAGCAAAATGAGGGAGTCCGCAGTCTGAAGTTCAAAATTAAAGATAAAACAATAGTGCATGTGCTTATTTTGAAAATTCATGCGGTTGGATTCCAAATTTTCTTTGGACATTTGCTGGAAAAATACGGTAATTCTGCGAGGCTCTGGAACGAACTAGTTACTAGTTAGTATAGCATAATTTTCAGGGAGTCCGACAGTAAATCAGGGAGTATTTGACTCTGGACTCCCGTTAATTTTGCACCCTGTTTATTTGTTCACCACGTGGAGACTCGTAGTGAAAGTATTCTTCATGCTCTCGGACTTGTAAATAGATTTCTGTTTTAGCTTTCTACGCAGCGCAAACACGTGTATAAAGACAATAAATAACAGATCTTACGGTCATTAGCGAAGCAATGAACTTACCCATCTTATTACGTGTTTCTCGTCGGAATGAAATTACTGGCAGCTTCGTCATCTTGCTGTAACGTAATCCTCTCGTCACTGTGTCAGTATCGTTAGTCGTTATCCGTTAGCCACTTATTTTCCTTCCTGCAGAACTGCACTGCTTACAGTAAGTCTTCTAGGAATAAGTCTGAAAAGCCAGCCTACCAGTACTGATTGTGAAAGTGTTTGATTTCTACTGTATAATCTATGTAGAAAAATTGTGAAAATTATCCAGTCCCACTCAAAATTTGCTAGTCAAACTGCTATTCTAAATTTTCAACAGTGCCAATTACAGATGCCTGGCAGAGGGGAGGTTGTCAGAACGTGTTACAGCTATAATTCGGACTGAGATAACACCTTAGATTAGTATTGCTATGGAATAATGGTATTATCAAAATTTGGCCTTGCAGCGTACGCTTGGCTTGCTGTAACCGGAATTTGCAGATTGCTGTTACAAAGTCACTGGCTAGAGGACAGATCTATTGTTGTATTTTAAATTTGAGCGTATGACGTTTTTTTTATGAAATTGAGTTTATAACTGTCATAACTGTCTATATATAAGTTATAACTGTGATCTTGTGGAAAATTCGTTATTTGAACGCCTTTTGCTACGTCGGACATATCATAGATTTACAAGCAGATTTTCTCATATTTTTCACTGTCAGGACTGCATCTACGATATTTTGTCAACCGTCTACGAAACAAATTCAGGACCGAGATTCAAATATCGCTCTGAAAACAAGCCCTGACGTTCGGTGTAGGTGTGTCCCTATTATCATCATTTCCATGCCCACGCTTACATCTCTGCGATAGCCACGCATGAATTTTTCTGCTGCCACGTTGGCAGGCAATTGCACAACCTAACTTAGGACCTGCGAGTGACACTGACAGTCGGGCGTACGTGTGTTGCCTTGCGGCGTCAGCCTGGCCCCCCAGAAATCAATATTGGGAATTATAGTTCAATATTGACCCTATAGGCAAACAGGGAATTAGTATCGATCGCGCGGCGTGGCGGTCGCCGGCGATATCCGATGTCGAGTTTCATCAGCAGGGTCCGTCGGTGCTTACTGGGGACTTTGTATCGCCGTTTCAATACTTAATTATTTATTCGCCGTTTGAGTGGAAAATCGTTCCGTAGCTGACGACAAAGCGCAGGGGCGCAGCGAAAAAACGTGTGCTGGTGCGAAAATGTTAAATACTGTAGAGCTGGTGGGGGAAGGAGATGGGTTCTAAAGCTGGGTCAGTGTGTGGGTGGGTGGGTCTGTTGTGTGTGTGTGGACTGTGGACAGGTAGGTGGTGTGGGTGGAGGGCAGCTCGGTG
Source organism: Priapulus caudatus (assembly GCF_000485595.1). Classification (NCBI taxonomy): domain Eukaryota; kingdom Metazoa; phylum Priapulida; class Priapulimorpha; order Priapulimorphida; family Priapulidae; genus Priapulus; species Priapulus caudatus. The sequence continues at coordinate 95,575 of NW_014577695.1, forward strand.
ATGTGGGTGGACCGGATAATGTTGTAGTTAGACTGGTCGATTGTGTAGGTGGGTGGGTCGGTAGTGTGTGGGGCGAAGGGTCAGTGGTGTGGGTGGGTCAGTAGTGTGTCTGAGGGGAGGGGTTGGTGGTGTGTGTGTGTGGGGCGAGGAGTCGGTAGTGTGGGTTGGGAGGGGTCGGTGGTGTGTGTGTAGGGGGAGGGGTCGGTAGTGTGTGTGTAGGGGGAGGGGTCGGTGGTGTGTTTGTGTAGGGGGAGGAGTCGGTGGTGTGTGTGAGTGATGCCCAGTGTCCGCTCAGAGCAGCGAGTCGATGTAATGCGTTCAGACTGCCGACAGCTGCAGTCATAATGTGTACAAATATTTATCTGACATTTTGCGCCTAGGGTTCTGTCGTACTTAATTAAATAACAATCGCTTAATGCTAGCAGCGTGGCTCAATGAAAAGTGTGTGCGTGCGTACATGCCCGTGCATGCGTGTGTGCATGTGTGTCACTGTGCATGTGTGTGCAATGTATAATTCCCACTCGCACATCTCAGAAAGAAATCGGATGAATTATTATTATGCACAGGCAATTCAGAATTGTGCAGGGAAATTGTTTCGTCTTTTCCAAAACAATTTTCAGTGAAATGTTTTATCGGGTGATAATTAATTGTTCAGGCCATAATAAAAATATTTTTTGTTTGCCCTCACCTGACCGAGCCGCCAAAAATTTGTAAAAGGACCCTTGCCCTCAAAAAAAGGTGACCTACCTACCCAAAATTTTCAGCCTGGGTCGGTTGGGGGCAAACAAATATTTTCTTAATTGTGGCCTTGGTGCTCTTGTATGTTTTGCTGTATATTCAAACTTATTGCTGATCTGTTACGCAGACTTTAGTATAATGTAGGTACGTCAGGCCAATGTGTGGGAAGAGTGTGTGCTCTGATTAATATCCTGCCACACTCATGCATTATTACTTGCCACGGCGACATATAAATATATATATAACGGCAGGAACGCGCGCATGTGTGGGTGCGTGCGTGCATCTGTGTGTGTGTGAGAGAGAGAGAGAGAGAGAGGGAGGGGAGAGAGAGAGAGAATATTAGTACTATAGTTAGGGCCTTACTGATTATAGATACTAGCGACAGTACTATTAGCAGGGCGCGAATTAACGCGCAGTCCGGCAGTCAATTACTATCCCTGATTTACTGTCGGAGACCCCTGATTTGACATATGCTAGGAGTTTCGTGTGATCGCCTGAAAAATTCTGCTATATATTAACGTAGTTTGTTTCCAGAGCCTGGCCTCTGCGAATACCGCCAAAATTTCAAAGAAAATTTTGCAAGACGTGCACCGCAATGAAATCCTCCAAAATAAGCACATTCGTTATTGTTAATATCGCATAATTTTGAATTCAGACTCGAAGGGACGTCCCTCGCCTCATTTTGTTTGCGGACTCCTTCTTTTTGAGGGCAGGGAGTCCTGTTGGACTCCCTTGTTCAAAAGTTAATTTCTACCCCCTGCCGTTAGTATGGTCTTTAAATACTATTAGTAAAGATCTTTACTAGTAATGGTACAGCTTTACTATATTAGTTGGAGCCTAATACTATTTTATGTTAATATTAGGACCTTAACGCTTAGTAAAGGCGCGATTATTGGTTAGAACCTGACCATGGAGGGTCTTATTTCTCATAAATTAAGTAAGCGTTAAGATTGGCGCAGCCCAACATTCACATGTGAGCGAACTAACTGCCATCAGTCGCTTATCCTCATGCTCAGAGTACATGCCTCGACAGCACATAGTAACGCGAACTGAATTTTCCACCCCTGGGAAGTCAAGTAAAGACTGTTTGCCTTTTCGGTTTAAAACGCTAAGATTCTTCGCAGCACGCTGGAAGGATGGAGGAGGCACACCAAGGCACTACACTTCCTTCAACGACCGGGGGATATGCATCGCTACTTCTCCTTTCTAATCAAACGCAGGAGACACGGTCTACGGTCTAAGAAACTGGCACACGCTATGTGGAAATTTATGGGAAGGCGGCACAGGAGTTAAACACGGGTAGGGCAACTCGGCAGTTATTAGCCGTTACAATACCTGGCGATTTTGCAGGAGCGTAACAGAGAGGAAAATCATCGGCATTTCCTGCTGGGTGCACGTGGAAGGAAATCCAATACCTGTGGTGTTTGGGAGGGGGGGGGGGTACGCTGTCACCGAACATTTTCGTTCTTTAACATTACTCATAAACCTTGTTTTATTTCTCGTAGATAAGTTACAGAAACACGGTAAACCTATCGAAAGATTAAATGATCGCGATCGTAACATTAGTCGTAATTATTTATTAGCTCATTGAATTTATAAGCGGCCCACTTTATGATGTTATCTGACAAACTGCGTCCCCTGATATCTATCTACTTACCGCTACCCCTTGCCACAGCCGTAGCACCCTTATGGTAAGGCCGCTCCCAAGTTACCTTTGCAACAAACTGCTAGCTTGCCACCCACGAATGCGATGCCTATCTACGCAAAACCACCCACGTAACAGCGGAACACAAACCAGAAGGCAGGCTATACCAGTGAGCGAGCGGCAATGTTAAAAAAACCAACACACAGAAGCACAGTGCCGTGACAAAGTTTCGCTATTGTGACAGCGGGGGACTACTAACGCATACAAGCTCTTACTATCTCTTTTGTAGGCTGTCATCACACGTGATAGAGAATCGAGGTAAACCACCCGCCCATCAAAAGAACCTCCAGGCTGAGAATTGGACCAATCAAAGCACCTATTATATAAGACACTTCTGATCAGCTGATAAATTCAAACCAAGGGTTCCTCTTACTATAAAAAAGAAAATACCGGAAATTAGAGCGAACTGGGGCAATCCAAGTATGTGTGCTACAACATCTGACAACACACAACATCTCACTCTTCCAGAATAAAATATTAACTACCTCCTGCAGCATAGGAGGATTGGATTTTCCAGAGGGTATATTTGCCTCATTTTCCCACGTAAATGTTGGGGCTTGACTTTGCACGATCACAGAGCATTGAGGAGGCGGAGACAATGTGTGTGAAATATTTTCCTGAAATCTATACAATATTGTAAGCGAATAATGTACACAATCAATCCGCCGCCCAATTAAGAACCTCTTTTAAGAACCTCTTCAGGCTGATTTCTCACTTATGTATCCATATATATATATATATTATAATGAAGCACTTCAGCCTGAAGACAGAAAGATCACGAGGTTCTTTTTATGCAGGTGTTTACATGTAGGTGTCTGTAAGGCTAATACTTAGATATCATTGATGTTGCCTTACGCAAGTGCACTTACAGGCCACGAACATTGTCAAACAAGTATCCATTCGTGTATATGCCACAGATGCACATTCACATATTGCTTTCCTATCTTGCTAGTGTCCGCTCAGCTTTATATATAGGACATAGATGTCCTATAACGCTACTATATTATAATATTAAGCACTTGAATGTATACGCTGTATATTTTCGCGGTGCTGATTTTAAGTTTTCGCCGATTTTGCGAATGCCGTTCCCGTAGGCTCCGACCGCGAAAATACACAACAAGCGCGCAATAATTCATCCAAATAGTTTCATAATTCACAGACGCGAAATTAAGCACATCGCGGATAAGTTGGTCCGCTCGCAGCACAGCACACTGAACGGCCTGCATACTTGACTCACGCTTGCCACCCCCTCGGCTAACGACACCACTGACTACAGCACGTGAGAGCTAGCCTGGCAAGACGGAATAAGAAGAGCGTAGGTCGGTTAGGCGAAGCCTTCGCAGGCAGGCAGAAAGGCAGCCCCCTATTGTTAATGATTAGTCAGCAGCGCACACCACGCTAGGGCTTACTAGCTAGTGCTAGCTACCTTTCCGCCTATGCTCCCGTCCCCAGCATCCGGACACACAGGGAGGGTGACCGGGCTTGTGCGTTCGCCGGGTGTGCTCAGGTCAAACAGCAAAGTAGAGTGTGACATATGGCTTTACGTTTGTCGGAGATGTCGTGAGAGATGCAGCGCTGTGATCGTGTTCGCTGGTCTGATGAAGCTAGTATGTGAAGAGCAAAGGGAAACACGTGTTGATACATGCGCGCTGCCATGTCTAGTGTGTAGTACACGTGGTGTAGCCACACATCATGTCTGCAGTACAGCTGCCGTGGTTGTGTTGTGTGTGTGGTGTGTGTGGTGTGTGTGTGTGTGCTGGTGTGGAATCAAGATTATGTGTGTGTGATGTTGTGTGTGTGTGTGTGTGTGTGTGCTCTGTGCAGTGGTGTGTGTGTGTGTGTGGTGTGTTGTTTGTGTGTGGTGTGTCTGCGTGTGTGTGTTGTGTGGTTGTGTGTCGTCGTGCGTGGTGTTGTGTGGGTGTGGCGTAGCTGATGGTGCTGGTGCTGCTGATGATACTGTAACTGTTAGTGACAGAGGCACAGCTAAGAGAGAAGCACGTGAGCACTTGCAACATGTGTGGTACATTCGCAGACCGCCCCAAGGGCATCCTATAAAAATTCTATGTTGCTGTCCGGCCTCAGACCGCATGATTCTTTAGTGGGTAGGTAGTTAGGAGCAATGTTATTTGTGAGGCATAATAGTGTATTTGTGTTATATGTCCTGGTCGCGTTTCGTGATGTTTGCCACAGTCATGGTGCTGTTTGGTTGTTTCAGTCTTAAACGTATGAAAAGATGCCCGAATAAAGAATGGAACCCCGAAAAGTTCAACAAAACCTTTGAGTGCGCGGTCATCTTTTCGTCGGGTCGGTCGAGGATCAGGCAAGGACGATATAGGATATTTGTTTAAAGGATTGGCGGTCCGAAGCTTGACATACCACCCGTGTGGCCGCAACCTACGACCCTAACCGGTGCATGCCCAACGCTAACCCTAAGACCTCAGCTCCCCTCAACCCTCTAACCCCGTGAACCTGCAGCCTGTCCCAACCCTTGCGACCATGTTCGAGCCGGCCCTGCCCAACCTTTTAAGCCCTAACGCGCAGTGCCCATATCTCTTCGCTTGACCAATTTAGGACGGCTTAGCCCTCCCAACCTTAACCCCTAACCAGCCCCCAACTTAACCATACCAGCCCTCCAACCTTGACATAACCAGCCCCAAACCTAACCCTAAACCAACAAGGGCTATACCTTGGCACCCTACGCTCCAATCCAACAGCTCCCACAATTACCAGGCAGCCTCTTTTTCCCTTCCGCCTGCATAGCTCGCCCCCGACCACGCTGCGCAGCGTCACAGGTGCCGCACCTCTCTCTGGGCAATCTTAGACCCGCCGAACCCCTCCATACGCTCGCCTCCTTACACTCTGCAGCTCCTCTTCCCTCGCAACGCTCGCTCTTCCCTCTCGCAGGCTCTCCTTCTGCAGCCGGCTGACTGTCGCGGCCCACTCAGCTCCTGGAGCAAGAGCTGAAACCCTACGCCCTGTTGATTGCTGCTGAGGCAACACAACACATACACGTCAACTGACAGCTGTGTATTGCCTTCAGCAGCTCCGCACTAACCACTTCGTTGATTAGCATGCTATACATTAATGTCCTTGTCTGTCATTACTACTACGCTACGGCCTTCCTCTGTTCAGGTCAACGGCATATGGCAGAGTGGAGTGGGCAGCGCCTCGCCTCTATTTCACCACGCTCTCTCCACACACGCCATGCAAAAGACCTCCGCACTGCCATCATCGGGTTATAAATGTAAGATCTACGAAAAATACGCGTTGGCATAAAATTTACCCTAGCTCTCACGCCAGGCCGTGCCGTGAGGCATGTATGGGTGGCGTGCGTGCGTGGCATTTGCTGTGTGGGGCACGGGCGTCGAGCGTGTGAGTGGCATGTGTGTGTGCGTGTGCGCATGGGAGTGCCTCTTACAGGTATAACAATGGAACGTGGCTGTGTGGCATCCGTATGGGTGCGTGTCGTATGCACGCGGCGGGTGTGAGCCGTGGTTTAACACGTACGGCTCTAATGTAACGTGTAGCAAGCACTACCCATTCAGACGAACGTAAACAAAGCCAATCTACGGCCCCTCTCCCGCTGCGCTCTCTCTCTCTCTCTCTCTCGAATATCTCTCTCTCTCTCCTCACAGAGGCCCGCGCGCGGCTACACTCTCTCTCTCTCTCTCTCAGTCTCTCTTCTCTCGCGGCCTCGTCTCTCTCTTCACTCACTCTCGCTCTCTCTAACTGCGTACATACAGGGCAGTCTGTAGAACATGAGCGCTGCTGACAGCCGTAAGATAGATCATTAAAGATTGGCCGGAGAGAGAGTAACATCTCAGATAGTGCGAGGAGACCGACAGATAGTGAGGAAGACATCAGTGCAGATAGTGAGGAAGACATCAGCACAGATAGTGAGAAAGACATTAGATCACAGATAGTGAGGAAGACATCAGAACACAGATAGTGAGGAAGACATTAGAACAGATAGTGAGGAAGACATCAGCACAGATAGTGAGAAAGACATCAGAACACAGATAGCGAGGAAGACATCAGCACAGATAGTGAGGAAGACATCAGAACACAGACAGTGAGGAAGACATTAGATCACACATAGTGACCAGATATTGGCACGAATAGCGAGAAATTACCAGAAAAAATAACAGAAACGACATCACCACATGTGGAGAGAAAATAGAGACAATATAAGAGCGATACCAATACCAGCATAGGACTGACAACTAGAAAATGTTTCCTGAATTTGTGTAGTTATGTTATTATGTGCTTACAGTAAGCGACTGTTCGCTGCTTGACTCATCCCGATCCAGTGCTGCTCCGACCACGATACTCTCTTCTCGTGTCTCGCCTCTCCTCTCTCTCTCTCTCCTCGCTCTCTCATCGTCTCTCTCTCTCTCTCTCTCTCTCTGGCTCTCTCTCCTCTCCGCTTCTCTGCTCTCTCTCTCTCTCTCCTCCGTTCCTCTCTCTCCTCTCTCTCCATCTCTCTCTCTCTTTCTCTCTCTCTTCTCTTCCTCTCTCTGCTCACATCCTCTCTCTTTCTCTCTCTCTGCTCCTCCTCTCTCTCTCCCTCCTCCTCTACTTCTCTCTGGTCATCGCCTCGTCTTCTCGTCCTACTCTCTCTCTCTCCTCCACTCATTCCAGCAGCCACCAACACCACCCCCACCCCGCCCGCTCTCTCAGTCTCATCAGCTCTCTC
>NW_014577695.1:102723-108635 GCF_000485595.1 Priapulus caudatus
ACACACACACACACACACACACACACACACACACACACACACACACACACACACACACACACACACACACACACACACGCGTGTACTAGACATATGTGTACTACACACGTGTACTACACACACGTGGCAGCGGCTGTATAACAGTGTTTCCTTTGCTTTCATCAGCTTCATCAGCGCGAACATCAGCGCTGCATCTCTGCACGCCATCTAACGTAAGCCATATGTCACACTCACTTTGCTGTTGCCTAGCAACCGGGAGCACAGCCGGTCACGCTCCCTGTGTGTCCGGATGCTGGGGAGGGGCTGGCGGAGGTAGCTAGCACTAGCAGCTAGCCTAGCGTGGTGTGCTGCTGGTATCATAATAATGGGGGCTGCCTTTCTGCCTGCCTGCGAAGCTTCCCTAACCACCTGCTCTTCTATTCCGTTTGCAGGGCTGCTCTCACTGCTGTACGTGTGTGTTAGGGTGGGGGTGGCAAGCGTAGTAGTCAGTGCGTAGTGTGTGTGTGCGACGGACAATTTCGCGAGTGCTTAATTTCGCGGTCTGTGAATTATGAACTATTTGGTATGAATTATTCGCTTGTTGTTATTTTCGCGGTCGGAGCCGGGAACGCATTCGCGAAATTCGCGAAAATTAAACCACCGCGAAATATACAGCGTATACAGTAGTCTTAATATATATATAGTAGCGTTATAGACATCTATGTCTATATATAAAGTGACGGACACTAGCAGATAGGAAAGCATAGTGTGAATGTGCATCTGTGCATATATCACGAAGTGATACGTTGTTTGACAATGGTTCTGTCTGTAGTGGACTTGTAAGGCAACACATGATATCTAGTATTACCTTTACAGACACTACAGTAAACACCTGCATAAAAGAACCTGTGATTTTCTGTTTCAGGCTGAAGTGGTTCTTATATATATATATATATATGGTACATAGTGAGAAATCAGCCTGAAGAGGTTCTTAAAGAGGTTCTTAATTTGGGGGGGATATTGTGTACATTATCGTACAATATTGTATAGTTTCAGAAAATATTCACACCATCCTCCCCCTCAATGCTCTGTATCGTCAAAGTCAAGCCCCAACATTTACTGGAAAATGAGGCAAAATACCCTCTGGAAAATCCAATCCTCCTGTGAGGAGGTATTAATATTATCTGGAAATACATGTTGTTGGTTTCCAATGTTGTAGCACACATACTTGGATTGCCCCAGTTTGCTATAATTTTCGGTATTTTCTTTTTATATAAGAACCTGTTTAATTTATCAGGCTGAAGAAGTTCTTATATAATAGGTGCTTTATTGGTCCAATTTCAGCCTGGAGGTTCTTTTATGCGGGTGTTTACTGTATCTCTATCACGTGGATGACAGCTACAAAGAGATAGTAGAGCTGTCTCTGTCACAATGGAAACTTTGTCACCACTGTCTTTGTTGTTGGTTTTTTAACATTGCGCTCGCACTGTATACCTGTTCTGTTTCGTTCCTGTAGTGGTGGTTGCTAGTACGGCATCGATGTGTGGGTGGCAAGCTAGGTTGTTGGCAAGGTAACTGTGGGGAGGGTACCATAAGGGTGGCAAGGTGTGTCAAGGGGTGGTAAGTAGATATCAGGGGCCCGTTGTCAGAAACATCATAAAGTGGCGCTTATAATTAATGACGTAATAATAATTACGACTAATGTTACGATGCGATCATTTAATCTTTCGTAGGTTTACCGTGTTTCTGTTACTTATCTACGAGAAATAAAACAAGGTTTATGAGTAATGTTAAAGACGAAAATGTTGGTGACAGCGTACCCCCCCCCCTCCCAAACACACACAGGTATTGGATTTCCTTCCACGTGGCACCAGCAGCAAATGCCGTGATTTTCCTCTCTGTTCGCTCCTGCAAATCGGCAGGTTGTAACGGCAATAAACTGCCGAGTTGCCCTACCTGGGTTTACCTCCGTGCCGCCCTTCCCATAAATTCCACATAGCGTGTGCAGTTCTAGACCGTAGACGTGTCTCCTCGTTTGAAGAAAGGGAAGTGGCCATGCTATCCCCTCGGTCGTTGAAGGAAGTGTGTGCCTTGGTTGCCTCCTCCATCCTCCAGCGGTGCTCGAAAATCTTACGTTTAAACCGAAGGCAACACTTTACTTGACTTCCCCGGGGTGGAAAATTCAGTTCGGTTACTATGTGCTGTGAGGCATGTACTCTGAGCGAGGATAGCGACTGATGGCAGTTAGTTGGTCACATGTTGAATGCTGCTGGCCAATCTTAGAGCTTACTTTTTATGAGAAATAGACCCTAATGGTCAGGTTCTACCAATAATACGGCCTTACTAAGCGTAAGGTCCTAATATTAATAAATAGTATTAGGGTCCAACTAATATAGTAAAGCTGTACTATTACTAGTAAAATCTTACTAATAGTATTTAAGACCATACTAATGCAGGGGTAGAAATTAACTTTTGAACAAGGGAGTCCAACAGACTCCCTGCCCTCAAAAAGAAGGAGTCCGCAACAAAATGAGGGAGGGAGTCCGCAGTCTGAAGTTCAAAATTATGGATATTAACAATAACGAATGTGCTTATTTTGAGGATTCATGCGGTTGCACGTCTGCAAAATTTTCTTTGAATATTTGGGGTAATTCCGCGAGGCCAGGCTCTGGAACAAACTAGTTAATATATAGCAGAATTTTCAGGGAGTCACACGGACTCCTGCATATGTCAAATCAGGGGGTCCGACAGTAAATCGGGGAGTATTTGACTCCGGACTCGCGTTAATTTCGCACCCTGCTATTGTGCTAATAGTACTGTCTTGGTATTAGTAATAGTAAGGCCCTACCTATAGTACTAATTGCGAGGCGCTAACATTTAACCAATAGTGAGGCCCTACTAAAAGCACAGGTCCTACTAATAGGAAATAGGACACAGTGCGCCTACATACACATGGCATCAGTTGAGAATCAACAAACTGCCCGGCAGTGCGCGTGTGTTTCTCTACGTGGTTTGTGTTGTTTGTGTGCTTCCTAACTACCAGCGAAAGTCAGTCTAGTTACGCTCATGTCGGAAAACTATTTGTGCTCGAATGAATTCATGATCAGTCCGTCGATGGAAAAATGTGCAGGGGGGGGGATCGGAGGGGAATGGGGGCCAGCCTGTGTGAGGGGTGTGCGTGTGTAGACAGGGTGTCTATGAGTGTGTGCTTGTGTGCTCGTGCGTGCGTGCGTGCGTGTATGTATGTGCAGCAGCAGCGATTGGAATACTAGCTAGTAGTAAAAGCGGTCAGTGTACTAATACTAATGCTCTACTTATAGTAAAGCCATATTAATAGTAAGGTTCTACTTACTAATAGTAGGGCCGTAGTTATAGTCCTACTGGTAGTAAGGCCTAGCAGGGGGAAGAGTGGGTCAGTGGTTTTGGCAGTGCAGCAGAGGGGAGGCGGATGATAGAAGGGGCCGTGGTATGTGCAGCAGTAAGGGATGGGGGTTAAAGGTGGTCAGTGGTCTTGGCAACATCAGATGGGAGGGGGTGGTATAAGGGGCCGTGGTATGTGCAGCAGCAAGGGATGGGTGGGTGGGGGTTAGAGGTGGTCAGTGGCCTAGGCAGTAGAGCGTGGTATATTATCATGATAAATATTGCAACAGTCTCGTCTGTTGGTTGGCGTGATGGGACAATTATTGATAATCAGGTTTGTGCATTAGCGCTGCTGCTGCTGCTGCTGATGCTACCTGCCTACCGTGCCTAACCGCATGCGTGCCTCTACAGGCACAGGCACTTGGAGCGTTTCAATAAAATATAATGCTAAGTAAATACGAAATGTATTTACTACCAAAATCTTAATGTTTCTATACTATTTTTCACCTATTATTGCCGACAATTTCCTGTAAATGCCGTCCAAATGCTCATTTACAACAAACACTGGCTGCCATCTATTATAACTATAGTTATATATTTATTTGTCAGTGTGCAGCGGCAGCAGCAATGGCGGCAGCCAGTGTTTGTTGTAGATGAGCATTTGGACGGCATTTACAGGAAGTTCTCGGCAATAATGTCTTTCTCACTATCTGTGCTGATGTCTTTCTCACTATCTGTGCTGATGTCTTCCTCACTATCTGCACTGATGTCTTCCTCACTATCTGTCCGGTCTCTCGGACTATCTGAGATGTTATCTCTCTCGGCAATCTTATGATCTATCTTACGGCTGTCAGAGCGGCTCATGTTCTACAGACTGCCCTGTATGTACGAGTAGAGAGAGCGAGAGTGAGTGAGAGAGAGAGAGAGGGCGAGAGAGAGAGAGAGAGAGAGAGAGAGAGAGAGAGAGAGAGAGAGAGAGAGAGAGAGAGAGAGAGAGAGCGGCAGCGGAGGGGCCGTAGATTGCTTGTTTACGTTCGTCTGACATGTAGTGCTTGTACACGTTACATAGAGCCGTACGTGTTAAACCACGCTCACACCCGCGCGTGCATACACACGCACCCATACATGCACACACCCACGTCATGTATACCTGTAAAGGCACTCCCATGCGCACACGCACACACACATGCACTCACACGCTCACGCCCGTGCACACACAATGCACGCACGCACGCACCCATACATGCTCACGCGCACGCCTGCGTGAGAGCTAGGGTAATTTTATGCCAACGCGGTATTTTTCGTAGATCTTACATTTATAACCCATGATGGCAGTGAGTCTTTTGCATTGGTGGGTGGTGTGGGGGAGGTGGTGAATAGAGGAGGCCTGCCCACTCCCCTCTGATATGCCTTGCTGAACAAGGAAGGGTAGCGGTAGTAGTATGATCCAGAAAGGACATTAATGTATGCATGCTAATCAACGAAGTGGTTAGTCGGGAGCTGTGAAGGCAATACACAGCTGTCAGTTGACGTGTGATGTGTGTGTGCCTAGCAGCAGCATCAACAGGGGAGGTTTCAGTCTTGCTCCAGAGTGAGTGGGCCGGACAGTCAGCGGTGAGAAGGAGGAGCCTGGAGAGGGAAGGCGAGCGTGCAGGAAGAGGAGTGCAGAGTGTAAGGAGGGGAGAGTATGGAGGGGTTGGGGTCTAAGTGCCCAGAGAGAGGTGGGTGAGCGCGCAGGGTGGGGTGGGGGCGAGTATGCAGGGGAAGGGAAAAGAGCTGCTGGTAATTGTGGGAGCTGGTTGGATTGGAGGTAGGTGCCAAGTATAGCCCCCTGTTGGTTAGGGTTAATGTTGGGGGCTGGTTATGGTCAAGGTTGGAGGCTGGTTATGGTTAAGGTTGGGGGCTGGTTAGGGTTAAGGTTGGGGGCTGGTTATGGTCAAGGTTGGGGCTGGTTAGGGTTAAGGTTGGGGGCTGGTCATGGTCAAGGTTGGGGGCTGGTTAGGGTTAAGGTTGGGGGCTGGTCATGGTCAAGGTTGGGGGCTGGTTAGGGTTAAGGTTGGGGGCTGGTTAGGGTTAAGGTTGGGGGCTGGTTAGGGTCTAGGTTGGGGCTGGTTATGGTCAAGGTTGGGCCATCTTTAAAAAATTATATGTTTGCTGTCCTCCGACCGACCCACGAAAATAGCCGCGACTCAAAAGTTTTTTTTGACATTTTGGGTTCCATATTTTTTGGGCATTTTTCATAGTTAAGACTGAAACACAAAGCATGTGTGGCAAACATGAGGACAGACTTAAAATAACTATTATGCCTCACAAATAAATGTCCTACCTACCTACCCACTAAAAGAATCATGGGTCGGGGGACAGCAAACATAGAATTTTTTAAGGATGCCCTTGGGGGTCTGGGATTGTACACACACATGTTGCAAGTGTCACGTGTTCTCCTTGCTGTGCTTGTACTAAGTTCAGTATCATCAGCAGCACCAGCACCCATCAGCTACGCACACACACACACACGCACGCACGCACACACACACAGACTCTCTCTTTCTCTCTCTCTCTCTCTCTCTCTCTCT
>NW_014577695.1:114514-116406 GCF_000485595.1 Priapulus caudatus
CTCTCTCTCTCTCTCTCTCTCTCTCTCGTTCCCTCTCCCCCCCCTCCCTCTCTCTCTCTTTCTCTCTCTCTCTCCACTTCCCTTGCTCTCCTTCGTGGTTTGTTCAGGTGATGATCCGTGGATGGGTGAATGAATGGAAGTATTTCCTCACGAATTGATTTGACCCAGTAAAGCCCGCCGCCCCACGGCCCACATTCCCCAGTGCAACGCCGTGATGATGTACATAGTTAGTTGTTCCGCTAGCAACAGCAGCAGCAGCAGGCTCGTACACGTTATGTGCGTACACACACCATTATAATCAAATAGGATGCGGAAGAGCCCATTATGAGCAGTAGAGATGGGAATTGCTGTGCTGTGTGTGTGTTTAGCGTCGCAGCGACGGAGGTGAGAAGCCTACCTCCTGACACTGGTCAGTGTGACAGACGCGTCAATAAAATCACCTGCACACGCACGCACGCACACACGCTCGCGCGCACATGCACGGGAGCACGCACACACGCTCGCACACGCACGCACGCACGTGCGCTTGTTTAGGGCAAGGCAGGGGTTCGTTTGAGAAAATTTATGGTCGCCAAAGAAGAAGCGTTACGAAGGCCGTTCACGTTAAATCAAAGTCGTGAAATTCAAGTCCGAAGTCGTGAGTGTAGCGAACTAATCTATAACGTAGTATATTAGTGTTGCGAACTATCAACTTAGTATGTTAGTGTAGTGCACGATAAACTTAGTATGTTAGTGTGGCGCGCGATCAACTTAGTATATATAATTAGTGTAGTGCACGATAAACTTAGTATGTTAGTGTGGCGCGCGATCAACTTAGTATGTTAGTGTGGCGCGCGATCAACTTAGTATGTTAGTGTAGTGCACGATAAACTTAGTATGTTAGTGTGGCACGCAATCAACTTAGTATGTTAGTGACTTAGTGTAGCACCAACATACATGCCTCTTCAGCTAGCTGGGAGACATTGCAGAGAAACAGAGATCTAGATTATTGAGAACAAGGAATCAATTCATTACTCGGTGAAGCCTACCACGCCGAAGCAAAATCGCTTTCGTGGGCGCAGCTACAGGAAGCTTGTGCCACTGTACGTGTTAGCGCGGAGGTTTTACGACCTCCTGATAACGTTGATGGATGCAGGCTCGTCATGCTGGTAGGAGCGGCGGCGGTAACCAGGTAAAACTACAGGTGCATGCCAGGTGAGGCGTGCGGGCGGCGAAATTTTTTTCCCCACTTGAGTTCCGGACCCACCATAGATAGTGTTTTGTAATATATGGTTCGTATATATATGGTTGAATTATAGTTAGGGTTAGGGATAGGGTTAGGGATAGGTGGTACTCATTTTCCATTGTTGCTGCGAGAAAGTCGAGTGAATGGAGTGCGCTGATTGGCTGTGGTCCGGAACTCAAGTGGGGAAAAAAATTCCGCGTGCGGGCAGGTGTGCGCACAAGTTAACGAGTCGTAGTTGTATGAGGAGAATGCCTGCTGAAGAAGCAGCTATAATGGTTGTGGGCTTAGGTAAGGGAGGGATATAGAATGGGAATAGTATAGTTTAGCTAGGGTAGGTGCTGATGGATTTTCTGTGCGCGTGGGTGGGAGCGAGTAAGGTGGTGATAGATAGTCATGGTTATGGATAGGGTTAGTTATGTGGTATTGGGTAAAGTTTGATGTGTGTGTGCGTGTGCGTGTGTGTGTGCGTGTGCGTGTGCGTGTGCGTGTGCGTGTGCGCGTGTGTGTGCGTGTGCGTGTGCGTGCGTGTGCGTGGTGGGCAGGTGTGGGGTAGAGTTGGGTGGGGGAATTGAGAGTATGTTTGGCAAGGTGAACTACACGTATAGAGTTTGTTTCTGTCTGCCTGGTAGTAGCGTAATGTATATATATATATATATATATATATATA
>NW_014577695.1:116416-118193 GCF_000485595.1 Priapulus caudatus
GCCTGTGGAGCTGTGCGAGCCTGCCTGTGTAGCCGTGCTAACCTGCCTGTGTAGCTGTGCTAGCCTGCCTGTGTAGCCGTGCTAACCTGCCTGTGTAGCTGTGCTAGCCTGCCTGTGTAGCTGTGCTAACCTGCCTGTGTAGCGGTGCTAACCTGCCTGTGTAGCTGTGTAGCTAACTGAGTTCTGACTGAATAATTGCAGTAGTTTGCGTGATCGCGCGCGTATACTGTATATCATGCGTTTCCTACTCGCCTTGTCCTGTCCTGCTGAGGCCTTGACTCCGTCTCGCCTCGTTCACCTGTCCAGGTGTGCCATTCTTGGCTCTTCACATCACCTGCGCAGCCAGGTGAAAACTGAAAAGCCGCTTATTGTGGGAGTAGACAATTGACGGCTAGAGACCTGTTGGTGGTGACTACAAGTGATAGAGAATGGGGGAACGTGTGGCTGTGCGGCTGGAAAACTGGTAGTACAGTGCGATTGATTGCAAGTCCTCCCTAAAGACGATGTAGTCAGTAACCTGACCCAATATGTCGATTTTCTGTGCAAGGCACCTGTTGCCGATGTGGTTTAATTAGAAATTTTAGGGCCCCCAAGGCAGACATTTCCTTCGAAGAAGGTTGATCAAGGCACTTTGCATTTTAACAACACTCTTTTATGTGGTACAAAATTAAATGCATGTACAACGTTGAACGTACACGAAGGTCACGAAGGCAAACCAGGGTAAGGTAGCCACGGTGGTTTATTGCAACGGGTTTTGCCCAATGTTTTAGTGACATATCAAGGTAGGTAAGGAGGGCATGCTTGCCATCCGGGCCGTACGTAGTGAAATGCGAGCCGCGAGCACTATATGTATACCGTGTAGCAGAGGTAGAAATGAACATGTGAACAAGGGGTGAAGTCCAACGGACTCCCTGCCCTCCAAAAGAGAGAGTCCGCAGCAAAATGAGTCCGTAGTCTGAGGTTCAAAATTAAAGATATTAATTAACAATAACGCATACAATGATACATGTGCTTATTTGTAAGATTCATGCAGTTGCACGTCTGCCAAATTTTCTTTGGACTTTTACTGAAAAAAGACAGTATAATTCCACGAGGCCGTGCTCTGGAACAAACTAGTTAGTATAGCAGAATTTTCATGGAGTCACGCGGACTCTGCACATATGTCAAATCAGGGAGTCTCGTCCGACAGTATATCACTATCAGGGAGTATCTGAGTCCTGACTCCGGACTCGCGTTAATTTCTATTTTCTACCCCTGTATGCTGTATACCGTGTAGTATGTAGGCGGTACTCTGAGCCAGCATATCAGCTCTGCCTCTGGCAGGGATCTGTTTCACAATCAGGCAAGCGTACTCGACTTAGTCTCTTGAGCCTCTCGAGCAGTGAGTCCGAGTGAGGCAATATGACGCGCGAGTATACACGTATATGTGCGTGCGTGCGTGCGTGCGTGCGTGCGTGCGTGCGTGCGTGCGTGTGTACGCACAGCTGTTGAGTCTGGGATGATGATCGTAAGTGGGGGGGATGAGGATGAGCACAGCTTCAGTACCGTCATCTTTACATCAGCTCTGTCATGCAGACGCACGCACGCACGCACTCACACAGACACACGCACGTACGCACACACACACGCACGCACGCACGCACACACACAGACTCTCTCTTTCTCTCTCTCTCTCTCTCTCTCTCTCTCTCTCCTCCTCCCTCCCTCCTCCTCCTCCTCCTCCTCCTCCTCTCTCTCTCTCTCTCTCTCTCTCTCTCCTCCTCCCTCCCTCCTCCTC
>NW_014577695.1:118203-123127 GCF_000485595.1 Priapulus caudatus
TGAATGGCGGAATGCCCTGTTATAATTTAAAACTAATTGAATTGTGTTGATAAATGGCACTTCAGAACGAGCAGTGGCAGCAGCAGCATCAGCAACAGCAACAATTATGGGTTCATGTGGAACTGTCGACACTGTTATTAAATCTCTACACAGACAGTGATGATATATTTGTGTGATGCAGCCGCTCACTATATATTGCCTAACATCCGCTGCTAACATCCGCCGCAGGTTATCAGTCAGTCGTTCTGTTGTGCGTGCGTGTGTGCGCGTAGCATTGAACTGCGTAATCGAGGAATTTATCATTGGGAGTTTGCACTGCTGCAATGACACGTGATGCGGCGAGGGGAGCCTTAGCTAGCGCGTGTGACTATCATGACATGTGACTATCAATGTAGGTGGCGCAAGAGTTTTAGTGTTGTAGCGGGAGAAAAATAGTCGATGAATCGCGCTGAAAATCGCCTAGTGTGTCCACTCAGTCGCTGACTCAATCGACTGAAAAATCGCCTAGTGTGTCCCAAGCTTTAGCTCAACTACTGGTATCTCCCTCCCCTGGCCGGGGTGCAATTAAACCTTGAGTCTTGTCTTATTTGGCATCAGCCGCCACGTTAACATAAAGGCAAATGACTAACGCGTGCTCTTGAGAACGGTTAACCTTCCGCTGATTTTGCCGGCGTGTTAAATCGGACGGTATGTCTTGTAAGGAGGTCTACCTGATGCTTGGATGAGCAGTAATTGTTACAGATAATCATCACAGCTGCTGCACTGCGTGCGTGCGTGCGTACATGAACGCGGGGCCGGCTGTGTGTGCGCGTGCGTGCGTGCGTACATGCACGCGGGGCCGGCTGTGTGCGTGCGTGCGTGCGTGCGTACATGCACGCGGGACCGGCTGTGTGTGTGCGCGTGCGTGCGTGCGTACATGCACGCGGGGCCGGCTGTGTGCGTGCGTGCGTGCGTGCGTGCGTACATGCACGCGGGGCCGGCTGTGTGCGTGCGTGCGTGCGTGCGTACATGCACGCGGGGCCGAGTGTGTGTGGCGGAATCGAGACCGGTGTAAACTGTAATTAGCATTGCGAACTTGGTTTCACTAACAGAATAAACCGAGCTGGCTGGCGTGGCGTGGCGTGGCGTGGCATGGCGTTGTTTGCTGGGCTGCGCGTGCACGCGTGCATTGTGTGTTTGTCGCGCGCCTGGGTCGATAGTAGGCAGGTACAGCTGCAGGTTGAGTTCTGGTACACTCACAACGTTAAGTGACATCCTAGATAGAGAGAGGGAGAGAGGCAGAGAGGGAGGGTGGCAGGGAGGGTGCAAGTGCCTCGAAATAAGCGTTGTCCGGTTTGTCCGAAGAACAACCAAATTTATGCCGGACAACCTAGCCAGTCTGAGACATGTCCGTGGATCACCGCAAGAAAAAAAGTTGACAAAAAACGCACTTATAATTATTTTTCTCAGGGTTCTCCATTGAGGCACTTATAGCCTGGCAAAAGCCTGCCAATTAATTCATGGTGTGGAAAGCGCACATAACCCAGCTGCATTCTAACACTGGTCCCTTTCAGGTTTTCTGATTTAAGACGCCAGTGAACTCGATTTGGAACCAGCAAATCACAGCAAGTTCACAGCCCCTACATTTGGATTTTTATTCCCATATTATTTGAAATTTCCGATGTTTGCCCGATGCAAAACAAAACAACATGCAGTGGGATTCATTTATACCGAAAGTTCAATAAAAAAGAATTTTGTATCCGAATGAAGGCTTAATGTACCTCAAAAGTGCTGCAATACCATCCTCCATGCGATCTACATTTCAAAAAATTTTCTGGGGAGAACCCGCTCCATAGCCCGCCCCCCGCTGTTTTCCCCCTCCTCTAATCCCAGACCCGCCACTGAACAATTACATATCAATTGGAACACGAGAACATGAAAAAAATTTCTCCTTTTCACATGGCACGACCAATAAACAATATTGCAAGAGAAGTAGATGAGCTGTAGGTGTGGAGAGGGAGGCGGAGGAGGCATTAAAATATTAAGTATCCACTATTTAGCGCAGTTTTACTGTTTGGCCACCCTGTTAAAAAATTTGGAACTACACCACTTTTTGGGTTATTTCTGACCATAATTATTAGTGATTGAAAAAATAAGGAGATTTGGGATATTTTTTGGGACATACCATAAATTCGTTGCTTCGGACAACCTGATTTGATGCTGGTTGCTCTGCAAGACAACCGACATTTTTTTCTATTTCGAGCAACTGGCTAATAAGAGAAGAGGAGAGAGGACAAGAGGGAGGGTGGCAGGGAGGCGTGTTTGGTAGGTGCGAACTAGATAACGACGTGAACGATGGATGGATGGACGATGGATGGATGATGGGGAGGGATGACAGAGTGAAAGATGCACGCTGAGTGCAAGCGAGAACTTAGGCCTGTGTACCAGTCCATCCCCTATATAATATCTACAATATATTCTTGAATTTTTGTGTCTCGCAGCAGTCAACTAACTGACCTGTGGAATGGTTCACAACTTCACATTAACCGCATACGTGTTTTTCGTTTCTCGCAGCATGGTTGAATAACCGTGGATATGTGTTCCTGTTTTTTAATCGCATACGTGTTTTTCGTTTCTTGCAGCATAGTTGAAATAACGGATCCAAAAACAAAATATAGGTGTGGTTAAACGTTTTCCGACCGACCACTATTATTCCCCAGCCGACCGCCTAAACCATATTATGTCAATTCTTAAAAGTATAAAAAAAAAAAAGAATATGGATCAAGTTCCTTGCTTCAAGTCGCAACGCACATTTCTTACGGACATGTTCGAAAATAAAATAATTTCAAGAAAATAAAAGATTTCCCGCTACCTACCTATACCTACCTATTTTTTTAGTCCGGGCAAGTAACGATAACGCACATTAAGCATATATTGGTTTGCCCCCTTAAAAACAACAGTGATGTGAGTCATGCAACCGCTACCCGTACATGTTTTCGTTCTTGCATGGGTTACTGTTACACTAACAACTTAACGCTGATAGCTCTATGGTCCCCGGGTACTTGCCGAACGTACCTCCGTACGGCTCCGGTAATAGCCGGATCCCCCCCACACCCCCTCCACACACACCCCCACCCCCACCTCGCCCACCTCGTCACCTCACCGGACTCTATACCTCGCCACCCTACTCCCTACAACCCTCACGACCGTAACCGACACCTGAAACCTACATCCTCAACCCCCTAACCCCATATCCACCATAATATCAAATGAATTCCGGCCTATACCCACCGCGCCCCCACCCCTACCCCAGGACGCGCCGCACCGCCCACCCCCCCCCTGCGGCGCGCATACGACCCTCCACTCCACACCCCCACTAACACACACCACCCACCCCCCTCTCCCACCCAACCCCCCCCCCCACCCCACGCCCTTCACCCGTCTCCTCTCCGTTCTTAGCAGCGGCGGCCCTTCTGCAAGAACCTCGCAGTCCCAACCCACGTCAGCCGCGCTACCGTCCCTAGTAACTCGCACACACATTCCACCCCCCAACACCCGCCCCACCCCGCCCGACCCAACTCGCAGCGCAGACTACCGACATCCGGACAAACAGAACCGTCGACGCTCAACCTCCACGCTCTCTCTCCTCATACAGAACCCCACGCCGCCCAGCGCCCTCACTGCGCCCCCCCCGCACAATTAACATCGCATGTGTGCAATGTCTTGTTACATTCCCCCACCAAAACCCAACCGCCATTGTCAAAATAGCTGTAAATATTTGGGGAATACCCACCAAAACCCTCGCCCTCCCCGCAGCAACACGAAGAGCGCGTATCACCTCTACACCCCCGCGGCGCCAGCGATGCGTGACTAAGGCACGCTTTTGAATCCATCATGCACATTTTTTTTGCCCGCAAACTGCCGTCTTACCGCATCCTTTGTCTGATTTTCCCATTAGAAGAAAACCTGAACGTAATCATGCCCATACGCCACGGCACCAAGAGAGCAGATGAGCTAGCTGTGGCGGCCGTGGTGTGTTAGGTAGTTTGGCGTTGGGCTAGTGGTGCCTGTAATGTGGTAGCGTAGTGTCTGGGCATACTAATATAATATGTGTTTGGGCGTGTTGCTTAAGTGTCTGGGTGTGTGTTAGGTGGTCTCTGACGTGGCTAGAGCTGGGGTGGGGTGTGGTAGTTAGGTGACTCTTGTAGTGGTGGGAGCTAGGTGTTTCTGGGCTGGTGTGTGTTTGTGGCTAGGTGTTTGGACACGTGGTACCACATTGGATCGGGCATTTTAATTGAACTATTAAACAATACCTAATGAGTATAGGGATAAGATGTGAATTCACAATCACGATCAAATATCATTTATAATATACAATAACCCTCCACCCTCATAACTAGTATACACACAGTTGAATGGGTATTTATATGAGTTTTACAATTAATTACTGCATACTATCTAATTAAACCATGCGGAATGTGAACACAGATAGTTTATCAAATCAAATTCTAATATAAATAAACCAAGGAATCATAATAGTCTGCACAAGTGCTTGGGGTTTTATACTGAAGTCTACAATTAAATTTTTATCCTGCATCTTATCCTAATTAAAACATCGTGATGTGACACAGATAGCCCTGATGCAACCACTATCCACATCATGATTGTCTGTTTTCTCCACGGTAAACCGTCAGTTGAATTGGAGACAATTAGCCGATAGATCTAAGACTTGGAGAGACTGAGTAATTGCGATCAGCCGCGACCGAAACTCACATTTTTCGGTCGGCTGACTCCGCGCCTTCGCGAGCGTAACCATGGGAACCATCACAACCGTTCACTAACTCCGGCGACAATCATAATGCTTCTATTACTTAATGCTGCTCAGCGATGGAGGAGACTGCGTAAGCTACAACGCAATTAAAACCCAGCCACGTAGGAGGACCAG
>NW_014577695.1:123137-137149 GCF_000485595.1 Priapulus caudatus
CCTAACCCTAACCATATCAAATAGTACAAATAATTCTGGTATACCGGACCGTACCCAGGGTACGTTCCGGCAGTACCCTGGGGGACATAGACCCTATGAGCAACACTAACAGTGGATGTGTGTTCACGCTAATCGCGTACGTGTTTTTCGTTTCTTGCAGCGCGGTTCTGAAGAACTGCAGTCTCAAACTCAGCTGTACGTTAGTAATGGTAACATGATGAGCCCACAGCCGAACAATGCTAGCGCAGATGATGAGAATGGAGCAAAGAAGGTGAGTAATCAGGGTTTCTCATACAGAAGAGGCTCAGTGGCGCACTGCCGCTGTCAAATTTAACATCGCTGTTGTGAAAATGTTCCTGTATTTACCCGCCATTGTCAAAATAGTGTAAATATGTTGGGGGAGACCCACCAGAACCCCTCCCCCCCCAGCAAGAAGGGGAGTACACCCTCTACCCCCGCGTCCGCATGCGTACCTATGGCACGCTTTTGAATCCATCATGCACGTTTTTTTTCCCAAACTGGCCGTTTACCTCCTTTGTCTGATTTTCCCTTAGAAGAAACTCTGAGTAATGCACGCACGTAGCAGGCACCAGAGAGCAGGGATTGGGAGCTAGGTGGTGTGGGTGGTGGTGGGTAGGTAGTTTGGGGCGTTGGTGGCTAGGTGGTCTGTAATGGTGGTAGCTAGGTGGTCTGGGGCAGTCGTATCTAGGTGGTGCGGGGCGGTGTTGGCTAGGTGGTCTGGGGTGGTGGTGGTTAGGTGGTCTGGGACGGTGGCTAGGTGGGGTGGGGTGGTGGTGGTTAGGTGATCTGTAGTGGTGGGAGCTAGGTGGTCTGGGCTGGTGGTGGTTGGTTGGTGGCTAGGTGGTTTGGGACGGTAGTAGCCATGTGGTCGGGGGCATTTTTAATTGGACTATTATAACAATTACCTTAATGATGTTATAGGTGATAGATGTGAATTCACAATCAACTCAAATATGCATTTATAATATAAATAAACTGCCAATCATAATAGTTACACACAGTTGATTGGGGTATTTATATGAGTTTACAATTAATTTATCTGCATCTATCCTAATTAAACATCGTGATGTGAACACAGATAGTTGATCAAATCATTTATAATATAAATAAACCAGGAATCATAATAGTTGCACACAGTTGCTTGGGGTATTTATATGAGTTTACAATTAATTTATCTGCATCTATCCTAATTAAAAACATCGTGATGTGAACACAGATAGTTGATCAAATCATCCCATCATGAGTTGTTGTTTTTTCACGGGTAAACGTTTGAAGTGGAGACAATTAGCGATGATTAGATGTGGAGAGACTGAGTAATGTGCGATAGCGCGACCAAACTTTCACATTGTTTCGACTGACTCCGGCGGCCTTCGCGGAGTCGTAACCATGGAAACCATCAACTCGTTACTCGTCGGGGAAATTATAATGGGTTCTATTACGTTAATGCTGCTGCAGCGGCAGTGGGAGGAGAGTGCGTAGCTAGCAACAATTAAACCCAGCCTCGGTCAGGAGGGACAGTAATGCTATCATGCATTGGGGAAGAGGGGGAGTACACGGAGAGTGAGGGAGCGTGAGAAAGAAAAGGAGGAGTGCGTGCGTGGAGACACACATCATGCACATGCTGTTTTGTTTAGGAGGACGTAGACTAGTCACTAATGGTTAGTTAGTGATGGGAATCGGTTGGAATTTCATCATCGATCATTGGTTGGATGATCGAAGATAATCGGTTTAATGTTATTGATCGCAGCTATCAGATATTGAAATATATATATATCATAATAATACAGTATTTTTTATAATAGTAATACTATATTCTAAAAGCTATGTAATGTTGAGTATTATGCTTGCTTATGTTTGGTGTAGGTTAGATTTATTGTCTCCAAACTGTAAAGTAACAACAACAAAAACAAATAAAATAAACATTTTCATTTCATCAATGTTTGGACATTTAAAAAAAATTTTTTTTTGGATAATTGATTATATATATGTTTTCATAAACGAGCACTTAGGCGGTTGCTGCAGATGACTGACTTTCGATCATAATCCATCATCGGGACATCATTAATGCATTGACACAAGCGAGGCGGGCCGCCTCGCTCAAATTCTCAGCCGCCACGCAAAAATTTGTCCAAAACACCGGCTTGCTGACGAAACTTTTGACAACTTGAAAAAGAGATTCAAGAGTCTCATACAATGGGTTCAGAATAGCTTAAAATGCACCAAATTGCACCTTTTTTTTTGAAAAATTTCCCGGGCGAACATGCCCTGGACCCCCCTCCCCCCCTAGCTTGGCCAGCACCTGCGCTGCTCGCTGTGCCACCCCGAAATGTGGAAACATATTTTTGGACAGGGGAAACACTGACTAACTGTTGGTGTTGTTGTTGGCGTTTGTGCAGGCGAAGTTGGACCGTGGTTACGGTAGCAACAAGCCGTCGCGAGTCGTCCACATACGCAACATTCCGAACGAGGCGACGGAGACTGAGATCATCAACCTGGGCGTTCCTTTTGGCCGCGTGACCAACGTGCTCGTGCTCCGGGGCAAGAGTCAGGTAAGCTGTGTGCGTGCGTGCCGTCGCCCGTCGAGTGCGTGAGTGCGCGGCGCGTGGCTGTGTGTGCGTGAGGTGTGTAGTGTGTGCGTGTGGTGACGCGTGTGTGTTTGTGTGCGTAGGTGTGTGCGTCTTGTGCCGTGAGCTGTGGTGCGTGACAGCGTATCGTGCGTTGTGTCCGCGTGTGCGTGTGCGTCAGTGCGCCATTGTGCGCGTGTGCTTTGTGTTGTGTGCATGTCGTGTGTGAGCGGTCGTGCGTCCGGTGTGCTGTGTGTGCTGGTGTGTGTGTGTGTGTGTGATGTGTGTGCATGGTGTGTGTGCGCGTGTTGCGTCCGGGCATGACGTGCTGTGTGTGTGTGTGTGTGCATGCGTGTGTGTGCGTGGTGCGTCCGGGCATGGGCGTGTGTTGTTGCGTGTGCATCTGGTGAGCGTCCAGGCACGCAGGTGTCAGCTGGTTCCGTCGCGCGTCTGTGTCTGTGCGGTTCGCGCGTGCATCTGTAGGCGTGGTGTGTGTGCGTGACGTGTGCTTCTGTAGCTTGTGTTGTGCGCTGCCGTGCGCGCCTGTAGGCTCGTGCGTGTGTGCGCTGTAGGCCTCGTTCACTCGTGGTTGCGTCGCATCTGTAGGCTCGTAGTGCGCACTGCGTCTGTAGCTCATCGTGTTGCGTGCACGTGCGTCTGTAGGCCTCGTGTGGCCCTCGGCGGAGGCCTGGGTGCTAGTCCTGGCGGCGCGTCTGTAGCGCTCTGGCTGGTGTGGCTGTGTGCCATGTGTACTAGTAGCGCTCCGCTGTTGTGTGTGCGTGCATCGCGTGTCTGTAGGCTCTGTGCAGTTTGCGTGACATGCGTGTCTGTAGGCTGCTTGTGTGTGTGTGTGTGTGCATGAGTCTGTAGGCTCGTCGTGAGTGGCTCTGCCATGGTGCTCTGTAGCTCCGTGGTTACCCGGTGTGGGCATGGTCATGTAGCCGTGTGTGGGTGGGGGTGACGTGCGTTGCCACGATTCTTGTGGCTCGTGGTGTAGTGTGTGCATGCGTCTGTAGGGCTCGTGTGAGGCGTGATGTGTCTGCTAGGCATCTGTGTTGGGTGCATTGCGTCTGTAGGGCCTCGTCGTGTGCGGTGCCACATCGGTTGCTCGTGTGTGGCGCTTGGCATGTGCTGTAGGCATCGGTGTGTGATTGCGATCTGTAGGCTCAGTGTGACTCTGTGATGTGCGTACGGCGTTCTGTTAGGCTCGCTGTGTTGTGTGCGTGCGTGCGTGTCTGTAGGCTCGCATGTGTGTGTGTGTGTGTGTCCGCATGGTCTGTAGGCTCGTGGTGTGCCGCCGGATGTGGTCTGTAGCCATCGATGTGTGTGCAGTGCATCTGTAGGCTTCGTGTGTGCGTACGTGCCTCATCGTCGTTGGTCGTCTGTGCTGCTGGCCGTCTGTAGCGCTCAGGATGATGTGCGTTGTATGCGTGTGTGCGTGACAGTCGCGCGTCTGTTAGGCTCCTGCGTGTGCCGTGCGCGTTGTTTAGGAGCGCTCGTGGCCTGTGTGCGCTGCGCGTGACGGTCTGTAGGCGTGTGTTGCGTGCGGTGCGCGTCTGTAAGGCTCGTGCGTTTGCGCTGCATTTGTCTGTTATGGCTCGTGTGTGTGCGCGCCATGCATCTGTAGGCGTGTGTCGTATGGCGTGCGCATCTGCTAGACTGTTGTAGTGTGAGTGCGTCGTGCGAGTGCGCGTCTGTAGGCCTCGTTGTCGTGTGGGTGCATGTTGCGTCTTTAGGCGCGTGTGTGTGCTTGCGCGTCTGTAGGCTCAGTGTGTGTGTGGTGCAGTGGTGCGCTGATTCGTCTGTAGGCCGGCGACTAGGGCGCGTGTGTGTGCGTGCCGCCATTGTAGGCTCGTGTTGTCCCGTGCGTGCGTGGCGTCTGCTAGCTTGTGTCCACTCTGACTTGTGTGCCGCTGCGAGTGCGTGCGCCATCTGAGGCTCGTGTTGCGCGATGCGTCTGTAGGCTCAAATGGTGTGCGTGCACGTGCGTCCTGTAGGCTCGTGTGCGTGGTGTGCGTGCCTGTGCAGCGTCTGTAGGCTGTGCTGTGTGTGTGATTCATGGTGTCTGTAGCTCGTGTGTGCTGTGCGTGCATGCACCACACGTGTCCTGTAGTCGTGTGTCGCTGTGTGCGTGCCATGCGTGATCTGTAGGCCTCGTGTGGTGTGTGCCTTTGTGTGCTGCATGCGTCTGTAGGCTCGTGTGAGTGCGTGCATGTGTCTGTAGGCTCGTGTGTGTGCATGCGTCTGTAGGCTGCGTGATGCCGTCGCTGCACCATCGTTGGCTGTGCTGTGCTGTGTGTGCATGCGTCTGTAGCGCTCGTGTGAGTGCGTTGCTGTGTCTGCTAGGCTCGTGTGTGCTGCTGCATGCGCTCATCGTAGGCATCGTGGTGCCTGTGCGTGCCACAATCTGCTTGGGCCTCGTGATGTGACGTGCATGTGTTGATACGGCTCAGTGTGCTGGGCATGGTCGGTAGGGCTCGTGTGTGTGTGCTGCGTACTGTGCGTGTCTGTAGGCTCGTGGGTAGTGCTGCGTGCGTGCTGTGCGAGGTGTCTGTAGGCTCGTGTGTGTTGTGTGTGTGTGTGATGCGTCTGTACGGCTCGTGTGTGCCGTGCAAGCTGTCTGTAGGCTCGTGATCGTCGTGACATGCATCATGTAGGCTTATTCGTGGTGTGTGCGTACGTGCTCATCTGTAGCTCTGTGTGTGCTTAGCATGCGTCTGTAGGCCTCGGGATGTGCTGTGGCGTCTGTATTGCCGTCGTGTGCCGTGCGGCCCGTTGATCAGCTCGTGAACCGTAGTGCTGCGGTCTGTAGGCTCGTGTGTGTGCGTGCGTCTGTAGGCTCGTGTGTGCGTGCGTGCTCATCTGTTGGCTCGTGTGTGCTTGCATGCGTCTGTAGGCTCGTGTGTGTGCGTGCGCGTGCATCTGTAGGCGTGTGTGTGTGCGTGCGCGTCTGTAGACTCGTGTGTGTGTGCGTGCGTGTGCGTGCGCGTCTGTAGGCTCGTGTGTGTGTGCGTGCGTGTGCGTCTGTAGGCTCGTGTGTGTGCGTGCGCGTCTGTAGGCTCGTGTGTGTGTGCGTGCGTGTGCGTGTTCGTCTGTAGGCGGCGACTAGGCGCGTGTGTGTGCGTGCGCATTTGTAGGCTCGTGTTTGTGTGCGTGCGTGTGCGTCTGTAGGCGCGTGTGTGTGTGTGTCTGTGAGCGTGTCAGTGGTTGCTAAATTGGATTGAACTAATGGAGCATGCAAACCCAACGAAAAGCCGAGAAATGCCGTCCGCATTATCGCGAGGGCTTATCCGAATTACCAGAATGGAGCATCTCATTAATGACACTGGGGGGGGGGGTGGAGGCGTGTGTCGTGGCATGGACGGTAGCTCGGCGTGTGCTTCCGTACGGCCTTCACTGGCGGCCGTGTAATCAGGCGTGCTGCGGGTTAGATTATGGTAATCCGCGACAGAAGAACCTTGAATGCTGCGATTTCTAGCCACGTAAATGACATCACGCTACTCCGTGAAAGCTTGTGGGGTGGTGCTTTTGATTGACTTCGATGGTACTTATTACTAGTTGGTGTGCTTGCTTTGTGTGTGGCTGCATCCTGACTTGAAAATTCACCAGCACCACCACCAGCAGCAGCAGCAGTAGCAGCAGCAGTAGTAAGAGCAGTAATAGTAGCAGTAGCAGCAGCACTAGCAGTAGCAGTAGTAAGAGCAGAAATAGTAGTAGCAGCAGCAGCAGTAGCAGTAGTATTCTAGTAAGAGCAGCAGTAGCAGCAGCAGCAGTAGCAGTAGTAAGAGCATCAGTAGCAGCAGCAGCAGCAGTAGCAGTAGTAAGAGCAGCAGCAGCAGCAGCAACAGTCGTGGCGGCGGCAGTAGTGTCAGTATTCTAACCCATCTCGCTCTATGTGTGTGTGTTTGCAGGCATTTATAGAGATGGGTGATGAGACAGCATCAGCTACGATGGTCAACTACTACACCAACTGTCCGGCAAACCTGCGCGGCCGCACTGTCTTCATACAGTTCTCCAATCACAAGGAGTTGAAGACGGACATGTCGAACACTGCAGTGAGTAGTTAGGGGATTGAAATAATGCCATATATGTCCGTCTATGTATTGTGTCTGTGTGTGTGTGCGTGCATGCGCGCGTGTGTGTGCGTGCGTGGAGGCGTGCCTCGTTATGAATGCCCCACAGACTGACTTCTTGGTGTTGTTCTGTGGTCTTCAAACACTGAGTTTTTCGCTGTGACACTGATTGATCAGCTGTATTACAATGTCCACGTTACAGTTGTAATGCATGTGGTTATCTCAGGCTATCAGTCATTGCTGTCAGTAATGATCTACTGTTGTCGTTAGAAAGTAAAGTAGGGGGTAAGGTTGCAGACTGCCTGTTAGCAGCTGATGTATGGCAAGGCCGCGGTGTGATGCCGTGATAGCGATCGTGCGAGGTGACGTCAAGTGTGTGAGGAGATCGTAGTGGACGAGTGATATCAGAGGCTGCTGATTGTTGTGCGTGTGATATCACAGACCCAGTGTGTGTGCGTGCGTGCGTGCGTGCGTGCGTGCGTGCGTGCGTGTGTGTGCGTGCGTGCGAGCATGGCTGATACCACAAGCCATGTCATGTCGTGCGTGTGTCATGTCACGGGTCGTGTAATGTGATGTTACAGAACGTAGCGGCGCACGCGGCGTTGAACGCTGCACAGGCCATCGTCGGTCACACCGGTGAGGTTCTTGGAGGACCGAACACAGTTCTGCGCGTCATCGTCGAACATCTCGTTTATCCCGTCACGCTCGACGTCCTGCATCAGGTGAGTACCGTCTACATGGACAGGTGATATCCTATCTGTCTGTCTAGCTGGACAGGTTATTGAGTACTTGTCTACCTGTCTGGCTGGACAGCTGAATGCTTGTTCCTACACAGGTTGAAAATAACTTGTTTCCATGTTCTGGGAAAAGCAGGTGCGGTCCTGGGCTAGCACCTTGCTAAGCATTTTCCCAGGTAAAATCCGTAAAATCCGTTTGGCTCACCTGTTCAATTTCTCATGCTGTTATGCTGGCCTGTTTGTACACATGTTTATACCTGTCTTGCGAGTACAGTCTTGAAAATGAGTCTGAAACCCCAACCTGTCCTGATTTCGAAATTTTGTATTTCTTCTGTGTAACCTATTACTTATAGTGATATCGATGAATGGTAGCCAGTCCTGCTCCAGTGTTAGCAGTCCTGGACTAGGGGACGGCCCGCTGTTTCCAGAACTGCTCACCTGTTTGCTCGCTCACCTGTGGCTGTCACTCGTGTTTCTAGTAGGTGACGACTAATTGCGGGTAATGATGGATACGATAATGCTTGTTGCAGATATTCTCTCGGTTTGGCAAGGTCCTCAGAATCATCACATTTACCAAGAACAGTGAGTATATTCGTAGTGACGAACCCACCAAAACATCGACCTGTACGTCTGGATACGAGTGCACCTCGATTCATCCAGCTATAAAATTTATGTTCCTATATATATACCAAACATAATTAAATATGTGTACTGACATTCAACGATGAATATAGCTAGATACATCCAAATGTAAATATACCTATACTATATCTACAGGTACTTGTAACTAATACATTTTCAGGGATAGAATTGAAATTTTTAGGGAGAGACAGATGTTGCCTTGGGTTCTATGAGAAATTTTAGGCACCCGTCACATGTAAAAATATTTTCCAAAGGAGTGCCCGAATGCACACCAACTTATAACATTTGTTATGCAAGACTATTGCAAGATTATTTGGCAGGATAAGTCGTTGATAAGCAACCTAGGTCTATTGAATTTTATACTACTATACCACTTTGCAAACACCATGTATGTAGGTATATGTTTATGTGTGCATTGGCTATGAGGCAGGGACCAATGGCATATATTTCTACTTGCAGACACATTCCAATCGTTGATCCAGTTTCCAGACGCACAGTCGGCACAAAACACCAAACTGGTAAGTGCTGCCATTTGGACGCAGTGGCACACAAGCACGAGTGCTCCCACCTAAAACAAGTCGTTTCATAGATCGCTGAGTTCATCTACGTTGTTCGTCTTCCGCACGTCGGGTGCTGCCCTCTGTACGTTACCGACGCGTACATTGTCTCGAACGTCGTGCGTGTGTGTTTCAGAATCTGGACGGTCAGAACATCTACAATGCTTGCTGCACATTACGCATCGACTACTCCAAGTTGACCAACCTCAACGTCAAGTACAACAATGACAAGAGTCGCGACTACACAAACCCGAACCTCCCCACCGGTGACCCCGTCATCGACCATTCTCTCAGCATGCCGGGTACGTAACCAGCGCACCGAGAGGGGAGGGAGAAGCTGAGGGGGGGTGGTCTGGGTGGGGGAAGGGCTAGAACGACGTAGCTTGATTGTTAGCTAGCAGGCTTTGGTGTTTGGGTTTCGTGTTAGCTCCTGCCTGCGTGTTATTGTCTGTGCGTGCTGTCGTGCGTGTGAGGGTGCTATCGTGCGTGTGTGCGTGCGTGAGTGTGTCCGTGTGTGCGTGCGTGAGTGTGTATGTGCGTGCGTGCGTGCGTGCGTGTGTGCGTGCATTCATGAGTGTGTGGGTGTGTGAGGTTTGTATTGCCAGCCATGTTACACCGCGTATAGTACGTGTCCCGAATAATTAATAAATAATTAGGTCCCGAATAGGTAGTTAATCACATTGATTGCTCGACCGCGTCATATGCTGACTGGTATTCCCTGGAACATTTAATCAGTCCACAGAGCGGCACGGTAACTCATGTGTGCGATGCCTGGCCGTCAGCGATGCTAACGTGCCGTGAAGCCACGGCTCCTCCTAGTTCTACTACTACTAATCAGCGGACGCATCCGAGATTAAGACTCCTAGTTTGGCACCCCGGATTAGTTTAGCACGTCTGCATAAAAACGTTTGCGCGGGATCCCAAACTATCCGAACAATGCGCTTTATATTCGTAGTAGTTTTCCCCATCTAGGGATTCACCGAGCAAGCAGATTTGCGATAATGTTAATAATACCGTGGTATTGGTCTCACGGCTCACAGCTATGCTCTTCGCAGCGTGAAAGAATTAACATCGTGTGCGGGTCTCTGTGTGGGCCGGCTGATAACGCTTAACCCGTCTTCTGCCTCCGCTTCATTAATTATTGCACCATCATAATAATAATTTCGATCATCAATTATTCATTTTTAATCGGGGTATTCCCGTCGGTTGCGCGCGTCGGTGCGTTAATGCGGGTTCCTAGAGCTAATGTCGCAGTGCAGACGGACGCGCGCACACGCGGCTACCAAGCTCTGCTACCGGGTGTGCTGGAGCGGGTATTATTACTGCACATCATTGTGGACAGTATTGTGTTGTCTTGCATTCTGTGCTCACCTCTCCCCGCAAAGCCGCCGCACCTCTCTGCACTCGCCTCTCCCCGCCACGCCTCTCCGTGCTCGCCTCTCGCCACCGCGCCCACGCGCTCGCCTCTTCTTGCCGCGCCTCCATGCTTATCACTCCCTGCTGTGGTTCCATTGTTGCCTCCCCTGTCGTGCGTTGGCAGTTAACCTGATTAGTAATCGTGCTTTTTGCTGCATTGCATCTATTTTTTGTTTGGTTGATAGCATTGTTAGTATAGTAGTTATTGCGTGTGCGTGTGTGTGTGTGTTTGGCGTGGGTAGGGGGCGCTTGTGAGGGAGCGAGCAACCATGGGGAGAGCACCAGAGTCCTTAAAGAAGAAATGATGGTCGTAAAAAAGAACTGGTTCGCCACGGAGAATTCGAAGATCGGATCTTTAATGCAAGTGCTTCCGACATGGAGCAACTTGGCTCCGTAGTGGCGCCCCCTTGCAGACAGCTTTCCTCTGTAGTGGCGCCCTCTTGCGAACAGCCTCCTTTTGTAGTGCCTCTCCCTCGTGGACATCCTCCGTAGTTGTGTCTCATCGTGGACAGCTTGAACTCCCCGCCCGCTCGCCTCGTGGCCATCCTTGCTCCCTTGGTGGCGCCCCCTCATGGCCATCCTCGCTCCCTTGGTGGCGCCCCTCATGGATATCCTCGCTTCCTGTGGTACCTTGTCCTCATGGCCATTCTCGCTCCCGTGATGGTGCCCCTCGTGTCCATGCTCGCTCCTGTGGTGGCGCCCCCTCGTGGCCATCCTCGCTCTCCGTGGTGGCGCCCCTTGATGGGCATCCTTGCTCCCTGTGGTGGCGCCCCCTTGTGGCCATCCTCGCTCCCCGTGGTGGTTCCCCCTCGTGGCCATCCTCGCTCCCGTGGTGGCGCCCCCTCGTGGCCATCCTCGCTCTCCGTAGTGGCGCCTCCGGCGTCCCGTAGCGCGCATGTTTGGGGTCGGGTGTAGTAACGTTGTGTTGTTTGTGTGTGCAAGGTCTGCCCGGGATGATGGCGCCGTCGTTTGGTAGCAGCATGCCAGCCGCATTCAGCGCCCAGCCACTAACAGCTTATGGGCTGCCCGCGATGGCAGGTAAAACAACAATAATTCACCGTTTTTGTTTTGTTTCTTATCTCTTCTCTCTTCTTTTTCTCGATCTCGAATCTTCGCCGCGCCCGTTCGCGCTGTCCCCCAGGCGCGCTCGTTGCCGCGGTTACGGTGGCTGTCCTCCGCATCGGTGGCGCTCTGTTCGTTGTCGTGACGACCTAGGCTGTTCGCATCCATTCGTTGTCGTGGTTACGGGAGCTGTCTGCGTGTATTTGTGGCTGTGGTTATGGTAGCTCTCCAGAATCGTTTCTAATCATAATTCGTGTCTGCAATCATGGGAATGGGAAGATACTATTTTGTAGGGACGGTTAGATAATACTGGGGGGGGGGGAGGGAAGAACTAACTCCGTGGGGAGGGGGGAAATAAACCTATAGGAGAGGAAGTGAGGAGATATAATTTATCCGTGTAGAATTTACTTCATGAGAAAATGAAACCAAGATGTCGTGCCTGCCTGTCTTTCTGTGTGCATGTGAGTGCGTGCGTGCGTGCGTGCATTAGCAGTCTATATACTACTCGTCATCTACTGTCTTCAGCATTTTCGTTGCTCGGCTCACTCGCTTAGTCTTTCCCGTGCACTTTGCTCCTCTCTGTGGTTGCCGCCTTCATTGCTACCATCTGCCATGGCTACCGTTTCCTGTAACTACCATCTTCCGTTGCTACCCTCTCCTGTAGCTACCGTCCCCCGTAGTTACCATCCTCCTTTGCTGCCATCTCCCTTGGCATTTATCAGGGTAATGGCTTGACAGATTCTCGTAATCTCCATCAGCAGTTGGGGGAGGAGGTTAATGAAGCATCTAATTAGTATCTATCACCGCGTGTTTTTTCTCGACTTTCTTTATCTGTGTGCATTTTATAATTGCTGTTATCTTTCAGCTCGTTCTATTGTGGTTTACGCCTATCACTGCATGTATTTACTTGTCTTCCTCTATCTCGCAGTGTGTTTTATGGTGGCTGTTATCTTTCAGTGCATTTTGTTGTGTTTTACATCTATGATTATGCTTTTTATATTTGCTGTTCCTATTAACATGTGTTATCTCTACTACCTCCTATTAACATGTGTTTTATTGTGGCTTCCATCTATCATCACGTGTTTTTTCATGGCTACAACCTATTAGCATGTGTTTTATTGTGGCTGCCTTCTATTGGCATGTGTTTTTTCATGTCTACAACCTATTAGCATATGTTTTATTGTGGCTGCTACCTATCGGCACGTGTTTTTTCATGTCTACAACCTATTAGCATATGTTTTATTGTGGCTGCCACCTATCGGCACGTGTTTTTTCATGGCTACAACCTATTAATACGTGTTTTATTGTGGCTGCCTTCTATTGGCATGTGTTTTGTCATGGCTACAACATATTAGCATGTATTTTATTGTGGATGCCACCTATCGGCACGTTTTATTCTATTGCGCCGACCTTTGTGCGTTTATTATACTGCGTGCACATAACTCATTTCCGTTGCTACGTTACCATGTGTTTAGTTCTAGTTGGTTTTAATTGTGATCTTTCGTGACTCGTCTGTTAATGACGACATGTAGTAATTGATATATAGTGATTGCGAGTGCTTAACGACATTGTAACCGAATCGTTAATCTCGCTGTGCTGATCCTGAGAGCTGTTTCGATTTTCACGTTGGAGTCGATAAACGCACATCACGGTTCGACGTTGGCCGTTGCCATGCCGATTCTCCGGAGACTGCGTAATGATGGCAACCGCAGTCGACCTGCGTGCAGCGGTGGTACTCCGGTAAATTAGTGTACGTTGGCAGCAGGGGGCGCCGCCTACTGACGAGCCTGCAGCAGTGCGCTGTATCGCCATGCCAGTAGCTGTGCCAATAGGGGGCGCTGTGTGTAGGAGGACCTGGGTGCTGCATCTGCAGTAAGTTACAGCTGTGTCGGCGTTGGGCGGCAGTAAGGGGGCAGCACTACTGCGTCGACGTGCGACGAGGGTAGGGGGCGCTACGTCGACGGGGGTAGGGGGCGTTGCGTCGGCGTGCGACTGACGGCGTGGCTGCGCGCTCTTGTCTCTTGCAGCTCTGGGACGTAACGCGGGCGGAGTACCGATGATGCCGGGACTGCAGGGTCTCTCCATCCCCGGACTCAACCCGGCGGCGATGGCCGCCATGGGAGCGGTCGGCATGAGGATGCCCGGCAACCAGCCGCAGGGATGCAGCGTGCTCCTCATCAGCAATCTCAACGAGGAGGTACGGTCGCCACGGCAACGATCGCTGGGGGGGGATCCGCTCGTTGTTGCTAATTGCGTACATGTTCGGTGTAAGGGCAAGGAAGTGTAAAGACATAATATGTGTAATATTAATTGCAATATACTACACGATATATATATATAAATATTTTATACATATGTGTCGTGAATCAGTGTCGGAAAAGAAAGATAAGGCCAAGGCTAGATTGCCAAGTC
Organism: Priapulus caudatus; assembly: GCF_000485595.1. Taxonomy (NCBI): domain Eukaryota; kingdom Metazoa; phylum Priapulida; class Priapulimorpha; order Priapulimorphida; family Priapulidae; genus Priapulus; species Priapulus caudatus. The sequence goes on from NW_014577695.1 coordinate 136,622, forward strand.
AGAGGATTCAGTTTTAGATTTCTCTATCGCTCATCCGTTACCACGACGACCATCTAGACGTAGTCTGTCGTAGAGCAGAGTTTTCGCTGTCCGTTTGCCGTGACGCCAGGGGGCGCCTGTGTCACGTGCAGCACGTAGCATGTGTAACCCTCTCTCATTAATACAGACTAATCAATGCATAGCTAACGAACCTCGTTAACTGATGTAGCCACCTGTCACATTCATCTGTATTAACTTGTCCTCCACACTGACATAGCCATTCCCATTATTCCCAAACCCCTGCCCAACCTCACCCCACTCATCACCCGTTATTCTCAAACCCCTAACCGACCTCACCCTACTCGTCACCCTTTATTCCCAAACCCTCGCCCCACCTCACCCCACTTGTCACCCATTATTCCCAAACCCCTGCCCAACCTCACCCCACTCATCACCCGTTATTCTCAAACCCCTAACCGACCTCACCCTACTCGTCACCCGTTATTCCCAAACCCTCGCCCCACCTCACCCCACTTGTCACCCATTATT
>NW_014577695.1:142789-148871 GCF_000485595.1 Priapulus caudatus
AGGGTGACAGTGGTTAGGGTTAGGGTGACAGTGGTTAGGGTTAAGATCGTGAGGGTTAGGATGGTGAGGGTGACAGTGGTTAGGGTTAAGATCGTGAGGGTGACAGTGGTTAGGGTTAAGATCGTGAGGGTTAGGATGGTAAGGGTGACAGTGGTTAGGGTTAGGATGACAGTGGTTATGGTTAAGATCGTGAGGGTGACAGTGGTTAGGGTTAAGATCGTGAGGGTTAGGATGATGAGGGTGACAGTGGTTAGGGTTAGGATGGAGAGGGTGACAGTGGTTAGAGTTAGAACTGAACAAGTACCTATCTTGTGTTTGCAGGACGCTGGCCTAACCAAAGACTATGGTAGCTCGCCGCTGCATCGCTTCAAGAAACCAGGGTCCAAGAATTACCAGAATATCTTTGCGCCATCCGTTACCTTGCATCTGTCCAACATTCCGTAAGTGCTGCGGTGGCTATCTGGCTATAGTCTGTCGCTCTCCCCCTGTCTGTCTCTCTCTCTCACGTGACTCGAACATAGCCGATAGCAAGCAATTAATGTCAGGATCATAATATCAAATCGTCCAGTTTTTTGGATTTTTAACTAGTTGAGAAACAATCTTATCAGGTAAGAATTTGACAATACATTTAGTCCTATTAGTACTTACTTTTAGTGTAAAAAAATGGCAACAAAATTTTTACATATATACACAATAGAAAATTTGTGACGTAGTCAATTTAATTCGAAGCCTGAACTGTCTGTTGTCGTTGCTTGATGCTGATGCTGTTTCTGCTGCTGCTCTTTTAGACCCAACATCACAGAAGAGGAAATTTGTGAAGCTTTCTCTGATAAGTCAGGTGGGACCGTGAAGGCCTTCAAGTTTTTCCCGTGAGTACGAACAGGCAGCGGAAAACTTCCGGACAGTGTCTAATATAGCTTGACTGTTTATATAGTTTTTATATAGTTTTTTATAATATGTATATTTATTTTATTTTTATTTATATATTATATATTTATTGTAGTTTAATATAGCGAAACTTGAGATAATAAATGGATGGATGGATAGATAGATATATTTTTGGGTATTTTTCATTCAACCAAGTGGTCACCAACTGAGCGCTTTATTTCCCGGGCAACGCCGGGTGTCCTGCTAGTAGTTTAATATAGCAAAACTTGGGTTGTTGTCTTTGTAGTTGTTTTATCTCTGGCTGGCAGTGCCTGTAAACTACGTTGCTGCTGATTTAACTAACGCAATGCTGTGTTGTCTGTCGTCTTGCAGGAAGGACCGTAAGATGGCATTGATTCAGATGGGAAGCTTGGATGAGGCAGTTAGTGCCCTTATTGTAAGTGTTAGGTGTCAGGGTTCAGTTATTGTGTGTTGTCTCTCTACCTATCCTTACCTCTCTACCTATCCTTACCTCTCTACCTCTCCATACCTGTCTACCTCTACCTCTCCCCCTCCCTCTCTCTCTTTACCTTTTCCCCCTCTATCTCTCCCTACCTCTCTGCCTCCCCCCTCTTTTTACCTTTTCTCTATCTCTCCCTACCTCTTTCCCTCCCTTTCTCTCTCTCTCTCTCTCTGTACCTTTCTCTCTCTCTATCATCACCCGTTATTCTCAAACCCCTAACCGACCTCACCCTACTCGTCACCCTTTATTCCCAAACCCTCGCCCCACCTCACCCCACTTGTCACCCGTTATTCCCAAACCCCTACCCGACCTCACCCTACTTATCACACGTTATTCCCAAACCCATGCCCAACCTCACCCCACTCGTCACTCGTTATTCCCAAACCCCCGCCCAATCTCTCCCCCCTCTTCTCCATCCATTCTCTCCGGCTCCTCTCTTACTACCCCTGCATCCACCCTATATCCTTACCTGATCTGTCATCTCTATCCATCCCTCACCCACTTCTCCCCCTCTTCTCCGTCCACTCTCTCCTGCTCCTCCATCCGTTGCCCTCCCTCTCCCGCTTGCAGACCGGGATACAGCCTCTGTTGGGACGGCCCTGCACGCTTTGTCTCTTGTGAGCTGTCAGTGCCGTCAACTCTATGTCCGGCAATTAGATCGCTGCTGACGGTGCTGCCACCTGTCTGTCTATCTGTGTCCAGCATTTATGTGATACTTTTATGCTCGCTCTTTTATATGATGTATATATGTAGACAAATATATGTGTGATTATATTTGTGCGTACGTATGTACGTATATGTGTACATATATACATGCATATATAGTGCCGGCTTGCTGTTTACATTTAGATTTGATATGATTTGTTGATCATAACGTTTGTAAAATCCTGCATTTAACGTGGAAAGGCGGAGGGGGAGTGAGAGGTTGCCATGACGCTGGGTGCGAGGGGGTTGCCGTGACGATCAGGTGGGACAGGGTTGCCATGATGCTGGGTGGAGGAAGGTTGCCACGATACTTAGTGGAAAAGGAGTTGCTATGAAGCTGTGCAGGGGTTCAGTTGCCACGAAAGTGAGTGGGAGATAGTTGCTATATATGACCCTGGGTGGGAGAGGGTAGCCATTACAACGGGCGGGAAAAAAATTTATGGTGATGATGTATAGCAGAAATTTACTGTTATTCCGGTTAGGGAACGCTTGCCTTGGTGACGGCTCTGGGTAAGTGTTGCCATGACAACAGATGGGAGATGGTTGCCACAATTCCTCATGAGATAAGGGCACTAACAAAGCATATATCTGCAGTGTAGTAGTGAACCCACATCTGTACCAGAGTCTACCACAGAGGACTCGGTGTCTAGTAGCACCCTCACACTTGGCAACGTCCTGTGGCGGCCCCGCCCACCCGCATCTGTAGGCAGCGCGCCCCCCACCGCGTCTAGGCAATGTTGTGTGGCGCCCCCACCCGACGTACCTCGGTGGCACCCCCTCCGTTCCGCGTGTGTGAAGACGCTGCGCTAATGACACTGTTGATTTTTCACTGATGGTGATTTTAACTTTTCTTTCCCGATGTGACCGCGCTCTGCTGGTGTCTCTCCTCACGGATGTATCTTTATTCGTTCGTTCGGAACCTTCATCCTTCTTACGCTCTGCTACTCTCTCTAGATGGTCACGCCAGATGCTCTCTTTACCCTTTTTGGTATGTTTACAAGCACTTGTTTCATTTGTATTTATTTTTCTCGTATTTCTAGTTAAGCTTGTGCACTAGTGTTAAAAGTTGTCACTGTAGTGTTAACCGTGCATGCCCGATATACTGAATGCGTTCGCTCGCCGCAGATCGGCGAGATTCTTTTTAGAGAAAGTATCGTAAACGCCTTTTATCGTGAATATTAACTTTCATCCGTGAAACTTTCGTCGTTTCGTCGTGACTCTCTCGATTTTCTCGTAGCATAACAATTTACTTTTACGCGTGCGTGTGACTGCTTGAGTGGATGTGTCTGTGAGAATGAGCGCTCATTGTGTTCAGAACGTGCGTATTTAGCTTAGTTGTGGTTGAATCTATGATGTGTCAGATATCCTTCATGTCATTAGGCCTTTATAAGATGGGAACTATCAGTGGCTATGTGTAACATACCAGATAACGTCTAGCTGCAGCTATGCATACATCGTGTGCTGCCATCGCTACGGGTGCAAGCTTTCTCTTGCTCTATCAGCTACCTACTTACCCTTCTAACATGCTGACACGTTGCTATGGTAACATCTGTCCAAGCTTCCGTTAGGTGCAGCGGGAGGGGGGTGGGGGTTAGAAGTCTAGGGTGCTGTGTGAGAAGCCGTGACGTCGTGTTGCTAGCGGCGTGGACCAAAATATTTGTCGCCGTAGTGAAGAAATGAAAGAGTTTAGACTTGTGTGGTGCGATGTCAACGTAAAATGCGAGGTGTGGTGTCGTGATAAAATGTGTGGTGTGGTGAAGTGTGTGGTGTGATATTGTTATTATTTTAATAAAACGCGAGCTGTGATGTCATAATGATATATGTATGTATTCAGTAATAATGTGTGTTATGATTTTAATGGAGAAACATAACAATACTATGTGTGTGCGTGCGTGTGCGTGCATGTGTGTGAGTGTGCGTATGTATGGGCCCGTGTGAGTCTGCACTCATTCATGTGTGTATTACTACATAATGTTGATTAAGTAGGGTTATACAGGGATGCAGAGCATGTGTGTGGTTAAATGTCGCAGGCATATACGAAAATGTACAGCGTATATGCTACTGTTTCACTGTTTGTAAGGGGCTTATATGTCGACATACATCGTGTGTGTGTGTGCTAATGTTGTTTCGCTGTATGTCACAGGCGTATATGGGGATGTACAGCGGGTAAAGATTCTGTTCAACAAGAAGGACAATGCATTGATACAGATGGCTGATGCACAGCAAGCCCAGTTAGGTAAGTCTCTCTCTCTCTCTCTCTCTCTCTCACTCTCACTCTCACTCTCACTCTCACTCTCACTCTCACTCTCACTCTCTCTCCCTCCCTCCCCTCTCTCCCTCTACCTTTCTCCCTCCGTCCGTCCCTTCCTTCCTCCCTCCTCTCTTTCCCTCCCTCCCTCCCTCTCTCCCTCCGTCCCTCCCTCCCTCTCTTTCCCTCTCTCCCCGCATAGACACAGAAAACCCAGCTAGGAATATTATATTATCCTCCATTGAGCTATGGGCAGACTGAATGACAAATCATTAAATAAGTTTATTCAGTTGTTAGACTAATATATATAACAGGATTAATTGTTACTCAACCGTGAAAGATTTGGAAACGTACCGCTTACGTTTCGCATCCTGGCAGGAGGCGAAACGTAAGCGGTACGTTTTCAATCTTCACGGTTGAGTAACAATTAACCCTGTTATATATGAATGACAAATGTTTGCCAGGTTGCATTTATTTGTCTTTGTTCGCTGTTTTGTCCGGTCCATGGCTGGCTCGACGTGACGATGTGGCGATATCATGCATGGTTCGCATAGTCCTTGAAAAGTCCTTGAATTTGAGGGGAGTCCGTCCTTGAAAAGTACTTGAATTTAGTAAATGTTGATTTTGTGCTTGAAAAGTGCTTGAATTTCATGAAAATGTCTTGAATTTTTAGAAAGAATCTTTGCCTGTAATAAAAAGAAATTTTGTACCATCAATAATATGCAAACCTCAATAAAAATTGCGTTAAATGAGCTTAAAAAGCTATAGACACGATAGACAGTTAAATGATGATCATAAATTACAGTAAGTCAGTAAAATCAGTCAGTAAATCAAGGTATGTTGTAGAAGTGACAGTGTTTAGAAGGGTTTATTAATGTGATCCAGGTAAGTTTTAGAGGTGACATGCAGTGATTAAGAATGGGGTTATTAATTTAATCCAGGTATGTTTTGTTCTGTGTATGAATTCCGATAAAATGTCTGATAAAATGTCCTTGAATTTCCGATAAAATGTCCTTGAAAAGTCCTTGAAATATCCTTGGAAAAAATTTCAGTCCTCCTGTACGAACCATGTCATGTCCTCGACGTGACGATGTCATCGTCTCTGTTGCAGCGCTGGCACACCTTGACAAGCTGAAGCTATACGGAAAGGTGATCCGTGTCGCAGCCTCCAAGCACCAGGCAGTACAGATGCCTAAGGAAGGTCAACCGGTACGTAGCTAATACATGGTGAGGGTGGCAGTGGTTAGGATTAAGATGGTGAGAGTGACAGTGGTTAGGGTTAGGATGGTGAGGGTGGCAGTGGTTAGGGTTAGGATGGTGAGGGTGGCAGTGGTTAGGATTAAGATGGTGAGAGTGACAGTGGTTAGGGTTAGGATGGTGAGGGTGGCAGTGGTTAGGATTAAGATGGTGAGGGTGACAGTGGTTAGGGTTAAGATGGTGAGGGTGGCAGTGGTTAGGATTAAGATGGTGAGAGTGACAGTGGTTAGGGTTAGGATGACAGTGGTTAGGGTTAGGATGGTGAGGGTGGCAGTGGTTAGGATTAAGATGGTGAGAGTGACAGTGGTTAGGGTTAGGATGGTGAGGGTGGCAGTTGTTAGGGTTAGGATGGTGAGAGTGACAGTGGTTAGGGTTAGGATGGTGAGGGTGGCAGTTGTTAGGGTTAGGATGGTGAGGGTGACAGTGGTTAGGGTTAGGATGGTGAGGGTGGCAGTGGTTAGGATTAGGATGGTGAGGGTGGC
>NW_014577695.1:152312-163803 GCF_000485595.1 Priapulus caudatus
TCTCTCTCTCTATCTCTCCGCCTCTCTGTACCTTTCTCTCTCTCTATCTCTCCGCCTCTCTGTACCTTTCTCTCTCTCTATCTCTCCGCCTCTCTGTACCTTTCTCTCTCTCTATCTCTCCGCCTCTCTTTACCTCCCCCTCTCCATACTGCTCTCTCTTTACCTCCCCCTCTCTCTGCCTCCCCCTACCTTTCTCCCCACCCTGCATCTCACATCTGTCCTCTCTGTAGGCTGCTATTTCTACATCTTCATCCTCCTGACGCTCATCTACCTTGTTTCTCCTGCAGGCTATGCATAATTACCAACTGGGAGACTCCAACCATCTGCGAGTGTCGTTTTCGAAGTCGACCATCTAGATGGCGCCACGGTCACGCCGAGAGCGATCGACGACGATGACGTCGTCTCGTACATTGAGGACATTTCATATGATGAGCAATCTCACAACAGCATCTACCTGCTGCTGGCCACACCTCTCCTTCCTCCCCTTCCTCCTCCTCCTCCCCTTCCTCCTCCCCTTCCTCCTCCACCGTGTATGCCTAGGCTCCTCCTGCTCCTCCTCCGCCTCGTCCTTTCCGTCACGGACACCCAGCCGTCCTCTATCCTCCGTGAATGCCAAGTTTCCCTTCACCTCGACGGAGGCCTACGCCTCCCCCTCATACGGCATGCATCTGCTGCCTGTCAAACCCCCGTGATAGATTCCTCGCCACTATTACCAGATAAACTATCCATAAACTCTCCATGACAATTACCAGCCTACTATTACTATTACTATTACCAGCCCCCCCCCCTCCCCCCCGGCGGACTTGTTCCTCCTGTGCACGTACAAACTCCGCCTCACCAGCTTACGCCTCCCCATCCATGTACAGCCTTCCACCCTTGACCTGTCGCTCGCGAATCGCGCAGAGAAGGATGATCGGCAAGTCCCGCATGCCCCGCTCTCTGTCTCTCGGCTCGTCTGTGACGCTTCGACAGTTGACGAGTCACGCCCGCTGCCGTGCTGCGTAGAGCGCGTCGAGGTAGATGATTGACAACTTGCGCGTCGAGGTACCAACAAGTGAACGCTGCAGGTGGCGCTGGCTGTTCATCTGTCGACTCGCCGACCAGGTGGCGCTAGTCGAGCGGCGTCAGTGAGGCGTGGGCGAAAGACGGACATCATACGCGCGTATTTTTGCTTGGAACGTCGCGAGGGATGGTTTATCGCGCGCACATTTACTATACAGTCTCATCTCCGTCTCGTCGTTAAATTCGTGTCGCGATGTAGGGTTTTGTATTTTGATAGTGTTTTTATTCGGGCAGACGGCTGGGAGAACAAACGTGTCTTTTTGCCGGCACTCTTATAGGTGCCACACGCGTCGCCGTATCGAATAGACTAGCGGCACCCTCTCCTGACTACCCGGAGTAATTAATTCTCGGCTGACTTGCGGCGTTGTCCCTATACTTTAGGTTTCATTGTCGTCCCCCCCCTCCCGTGTACAGAGAGCCAGGAAGAGCAGTGCGGTGCATTCTGTAGTGCCACAGTAGCACCCTCTGTTCTACTATGGTGGTGCCCTCTGTAGTGACTAAAACTGAGTTTTATAGGCGGTTATAGACGTCGGAGCACGTGTCGAAACAATGGATACTTTTCTCCCCCATCGTATGAAGAGGGGTGGGTTGAGGCCAGACGGGGTTGGGCAGGCCAGGGTGGGCGGGAGTATAGAGTCGATGTGTGACACCTTGGTCTGATTACGGTTGCTCGGCAACTGATATTATTGCTTTTGTCTGCTATCAGCTTCATCGTGGTTAAGCATTTTCTTGGGGTTTCTACATCTACGATATATATTTTTGCATTTTGAGGTGCATGTACACGTACGTATATGATTTCTACATATGAACAAGGGGAATGCCTATTTTAATACAGCCTGTAAGATTAGCATCTAGACTTGGCCATTGTGAGTCTGTGTGTGTGCTTGTGTGTCTGTAGTCATCATATATTGGCTGGGAGGTTTACACAGATCTAAGAATCTTACTTTTCTGTCGTCGACTCTGGAGTAACGTACGTAGCATTTTTCGAATTTTTCGCGCGTTCGATTCAGATGCCCACCCACGTTAAGAACATTATTCTGGGACCATTGCTGTCTTGCTGCACACCGATGTATTCTATTGTTGCTGTGCCTGTGAGCGTGTGCGTGCGTGCGTGCGCGCGTGCGTGTGCATGTCACAGTACTCCAGCTCTTTCACAAACCGAAGCTGCATTGGCCGAAGTCATCGTCAGTAACATGTTATCACCCTTCACGTAACGTCAGAGTTGAGCCGTGAAACGTTAGTAGAGTTCAACAGAATATCGTTCTGCTGTGAATTGCCATATTTTCCTTCCAAATTTCGTATTTTCGCTGTATTTTCCTTACCTTATTTTTCCGTAAGTTTCCGTGACCTTATTTTCACCGTTTCGGCGCCAACCTGCTTTCTGTTCCCTAATTACTAATTACTAATTACCCTGATGAGAAGCCAAAATATTTTATTTTAAACGAATATGTTGGAGCCCAGGTTATTTTTGCTACCCTAGTATACATTGTGAAACCTTATGCTTAATATGCATATTTATATACTATATGTGCATATATATATATACATATATATATATACATATAAATACATACCTACATACATACATACAAACATATATGTATATTTATATAATATATATATATATATAGTGTGTGTGTGTAGGGTTTTGAATGTAATATTTGTTAGTAAGGATAGACCCTGCACTGGTGTGATGGCAGTACAACCCACACTTCGTGCTGCCGAGTCCGTGGAATTGAACCCTAAACCCGCCAAAAGATGAGGGTGTGAGGTTTGGTGCGCGCGCGCTCGCACACCTAGCGCGTATGTGGGGTGGTGTAGGTGGTTGGTAAGGGGGAAACATGAGCAGCAGAACAGGTGCATGCAGTGTGCTGTTCCAACTCCTCGTGTGTGTATAGCAGGGCTGGCTGGTGTGAGAGCATTCGTGGTCGTCAACACCAGGTGGCGCTGTCCGGCCGAGGCTGGCAGCGTCTGCGGTGATTGCTGCTAGGTGGCGCTGAGTCTGCGTCGATCCTGCCGCTTGGCAATCTCGTATTTTTTAATGTTTTACAATTATCTCGTGTCGTGAAATCATGATCTTTTTTTCTTGATCGTCGACGTTGATGGCGGTACGGTCGAAGCACGCGGCGCCACCCCGCGTCGGACTCCCGAGCCGAGTACTTCAAAACAGCAACGTTCTCTTGTTACTATTGTGGCGCGCCCGTAACCGGGCACCACCAGGTGGCGCCGTCAAGGTGCGATCTCGCACCTATGCCGCAGTGAACTTGGCTGTTTCGTAGCACTGTGCGCTGCCACCAGGTGGTTTATGGTTGGCGGTGGTTGCTACTGTGGGTCGTTGGTGGGCATACCATTCACTTTTGCTACTGCTGCCGTGTCCAATTGTTTCTTCATCTGGCATGGTTTTCGTCTGCCGCCAGTTTGCCCAGATGTGTCATGATTCCGCGCGATCATTTACCCGTGGCATGACAAGAAAAGTTGCGCTGTATCATTCTCCTGTATCCCTCCTCTCAATCCCTCCCCTGCATTCTTCCTTACACTCCAGAGGTCACTCAAAGGTCATGCATGACTGTCGCGTCACCAGGTGTTATCATTCTGTGTAAGTACGTGCAGCGCCCCCTATCATCGTTCAACGTCGTTGCGATGGTTTTGCGTGTGTGGTCTAGATGCACGGGTGGATCTCCCTTTCTCTCGGCTGCCCGCCCGGAAGACTGCAGACGAGTTTCTGAGGTTCTCGTTCTGCCTTCTTGTGGAGGAACTTGGAATATACTGTCTCTGCTTGATGTTGGAACTGTGTCGCTGTGAGTAAGAGTGCTCCGGATTTTTTTTGGTGCAGGAGTAGGTGTCCCAGGGGTAGTTGTCACAGGAGTATGTGTCATAGCGAAAGGTGGTGCCTGGTTAGGTGGCACAGAGATAGGTGGTGTGGGAGCTGGTGGCACAGGGATAGATTGGGCTGGGGTACGTATTAGCGGCCATGAAAGCTTGATTACCCAGAGTTTGAGCTGTCACGTGCAAACCGTGCCTTACCGAGGTGCTAAATACCTACAGTTATATTTTGTGTAAAACTCAAAATTGAAGAAGCATCAGGTTTCCCCCCTATCAATTGTATATGTAAGTTATTGAACATTTACATTTTACCATCACGTCAGAAATTCATTTATTAAATATATACACAGATATGTATACATTTTGTAAGCCGGTACATGGTGTTCTGTGCGTGTTCCATATATAATCTTGCGTATAATATGTGTATATCTATATATTAATCACAAATGTAACAGGATTGCCACCAGGGGGCAGAAACGGCTCGTTCCAGTACTGCTGCGCGTAATGATGCACCAGGTTGCGCTAGTGAACCTCCGAGATTGTGCGACGGACGACGGAAACGGACGATGACGCAGACGTGGTTGAGTACTGGATCAAAGAGGCAATTTCCTATCCTTGACTTTTCTCATGCTTGTCTCATCGTACATATACTAAGGGTCTATTGCTTCGCTGCATTCTTATTCTTGTTCTTCACTATGTAGCGTGTGAGCTAGCGTATAGTAGGTAACCGGCCAGCCGCGATACCTCTAGCTCCTCATCTGTGTATTGTGTGTTACCATAGCGACACCGCCCACAAATTGGGGGCAGAACTGGTTTATCACATGCGTGCGTGCGTTCATACATGCGTACATACTTAAATACAGACATGCACGGACGCGCGCCCTCATCGATAGATATATATATATATTCGATTAGCTTTTTCTCTTGTCTGCTTGTGTTTTTGAGCTATATTAATGTATATTATTCTTGCTTTTGTTTGCCACTGCCCCCCACACACTCTCTCTCTCTCTCTCTCTATCTATCTCTATGTATCACTTCTCTGCGAGGTACCCTGGGTGATTACCACCCATCTAATATTTCTGGCGTCAGCCGGCGTAGGGATGCTCGCTGCAGGGTACAATTTCGTATGCTAGCACGGTGCGCAACGTGGAATTAAGTGAACCTTAACTGTTATCATACAGAAAAAGTTAACGGTTGTTATATTGTCGTAAAAAAACGAGCGACTACTATTATTTTGCTGTAAAACGAGTGACCGACTCACTGATCTATATATACCCATGCATTATATGCACTCTACAATAGATATGAAGTCGGTGGATGCTAGGCAGTGGCCATAATGGTGCCACCACCCAACTATTATTGCGTATGTGTGCCTCCGGTTTAAAAAATACAAGGCTGTGGGAAAAGCTTCCATAGGTAAATTATGCTTATTTCCTCTAGGAATGTACAGTTACATAGCCTAGATTGTTCTAGCTCTAGGGCAGTCCTTCGGATTTTCACTTTTTTTTCTTCGTCTCAAAAATTTGTGGGGCACAATAGGCTACATTAGATTCGTAAAACCTATGGGTAGGTTAGGGTTAGGCTTTCATGTATACATTTCGGTCTCAATGATTATTCAGGGGCCTATAACTGACTTACAGCTCTCTACAGTACTTGACTTGGCTGTCACCGCAGCAGGTGGCTTTTTTATATCACCGGGACCTAGTCGAGCTCTTATCATCTCGTAAGGAAAAAATATCATAGGAGGGAGGGACGAGAGAGGTAGAGAAAGAGAGAGAGAGAGAGAGAGATGGATGCATAAATAGAACTTGTACTTGGGTTATATATAGGGTTAGGGTTATATATAGATCAGTGGAACGACTTATCACGCTGTAGAACAAGTGAACAGCTATTATAATGTGACTGGAAAATGTTCGGCCATGTGCGTGTAGATGGCAGCATAGCGCGCGTGCAGCCAACATGGTGACGCGTGAATTCATGCGCGCATCAGATGAGAGAGGGTCGCAACAGCTGTGCCATCGTCGCGCTCGTGCCCGAGTATTATTCGAGTTGCTGACTGAGCTAGCTATATATGACGTCATTGCGTCGAGGAGCCACGTGACGCGCGTGCAGCAGCAACTGCAGTGGTTGCCCCGGCAACCCGCACCATCTATCGTCAGCTATGCGGTGGCGCCCCCTACTACGTAACGCACGTCACCTTTGCTGTTCCGTTTTGGATTGATTAATACTTTACGCGTTTCTTCTTTTTCTCTTTGTGACAGTTTTTCTTCGCGTTGTACTTTGATGTGTATTCTATAACTGTACGCTGCCGCTCGCTTGCACCACTGAGTGTAACATCAGCTCTCTTATCTACTTGATTAAATGCGACGTTGTGTGTAGATTGTAGACGTACCTCACTTTGTACTGCGATCATCTCTCTGTCTCTCACTTATTGCTGCATCGTTCTCTTTCTTCACTTTCTGCTCTCAGAGTCTGTGCTTCTAGCACTCATACCTTGTGTGTGTGTGTGTGCGCGTGTGTGCCTGCGTGCGCGTGCAAGATTTGCATGCAGCGATGCTACGCTGGTACATTTTATTTCTAAAACTTCAATACGGAGATGCTCAAAATCGTGAAACAAATGAACGCCTGATGACTCGACATGGACAGACCCGTTACCCGGGTGACGCGCATCGTCGCTAGGCGACAGCTTGCAGACAGATGTTAGGTTCTTTCGAAATGTTATGTCCATATATTAACTCACTCAGTGCCAGCACAGACTTCAAATGCGAACACTGCCGATCTTTGAGAAACGTCGGAACTTGGGTGGATGTACAAACAGCCTGCATCTCTGTTCGTAGAACAATACACCATTCAGATGACGTTATTTGGCCAAGTACTCGTATAATCCAGCAACTTCCTAGCAAAGTTGCTGCTCCAAACACCCTCACGTTTAAATTAATGCATTGCAACAAACAACTACGCTCTAGTAAACACGTTGCTTCGTGCACGTAACAGCTTCCTTCTGCATTAGCAAATGAGTTTCACAGCCGGTAAATCCAGAGAGACCCTGAAAAAATTCAACAACCGAAAAAAACATTGCCACGGGCAGAAACACATTGTCACAGCCGCGAACGCGTTCCCACAGGTGGAAACACATTGTCACAGCCGCGAACGCGTTCCCACAAGTGGAAACACATTGTCACAGCCGCGAACGCGTTCCGACAGGCGGAAACACATTGTCACAGCCGCGAACGCGTTCCCACAGGTGGATACACATTGTCACAGCTGTGAACACCGTTCTCCAAAGCGAAACTACATTGTCACTAGCCGCCTAACGGTTCCAACAGAACGCAGAACACATTACACATGCCAGCGAACCAGTTCCGCGACAGCAGTAACAGCATTGTCACATCCGCGAACGCGTTCCCACCAGTAAGAAACACATTGCACATGGCCGCGAACGCGTCCTACACCGCGGAAGAACCAACTGTCACAAGCCCGAAACGCCTTCACACAGCCGGAACAACATATCAACACGCTGCAACCAGCAATGCTGCGCTCGCGCTGGGGGCGCTATCTTAGCGCGGCTCGGGTCGCGGCCCGCCCGCGACCGCCTGTCCACAGGTCGGTAACACATCCTGGCATCACGCCGCGAAACGCGTTCTCGACAGATCGCGAAACACATTGTCAACGACCATCCCGCCAACCCCCGTTCTCTACCAGGCAGAAACGCCATTGTCACCCACCGCCGCAAACAGCGTTCCCACAGGTGAACACACCACTTGTCACCAGCGCGAATTACGTCCCCGCAACAGTGAAACTCATCTGTCACAGGGGTCGCAAACCGCCGTCCCCACAGTGGAAACCACATTGTCACAGTCGCAAACGCGTTCCCACAGGGAAACACATTGTCACAGCTCGCAGGAATACGTCGCCTCACAGGTGGATAACGCATGCACACGCGCGAACTCGGCTTCCCCACAGGTGGCAACACATGTTCACAGTCGTGAGAAACGTCGGTTCAGCCCTACACAAACTGGAACACATGTTGCCCACCCCATCACCCCGAACGAACACGTCCACCACAGCCGCTGGAAACATGTTCCATGGGCGCGAACCCCAACGTAATCACCACAGCTGCTTGGAAACATGTTAGCCATGGCCCCACACCGAACAACGTCACTAGACCGCACAGCAGGAATAAAGTGAGAGAAAAGCGAACGAAAGAAACAGAGAAAAAGTCTCCATTAGACTTTCACAAATTGGCATCTCATTACTGCTGATAATTACCGAGATCTGGAATACACCCCTAAATGCTAGGCTGTCCTGTTCAGCCACTGCGCGCCCCATTGCGTATTCCCACCGGTCAAGAACCGTCGATAGTAATGGCCCGAGTAAATACTTCAAAACCCAGAACCGCTCGCGATAATCCAGCGATCCAGGGATGCCTGCAATTGAAATGAAGGAAACCCATCTAGTTACACGACGAACACGTCCATGACAGTTGCAATTATTGTACACTAGATGCACACTCCATGAAGAGAAAACAATGAACTTCCGCTAACAAGGTAGGCTTATTGCACTACCCTTATACAAGTAATGAGGCAACAATCTGGCCTTACACCAGGGCGTGACCAGAGTGGGGGGGGGGTCCAGGCCGGACCGCCCCCCCCCCTGCTCGCAAAACAGAAAACCGTCACGTCTGCCATCTAAGGGGGTCAATTCAAACAATTTCTGGGGACATGGCCCAGACCCGCCCCCCCTTCGAGTGCTCGCAAGCTTGGTACGGTTAGACCCCCCTCCTCCCTGGTCTCAAAATCCTGTACACCCCCCTGTACAGATACGCTATGGTACAGTCTTTAACACTATACTAAACAGCGGCAAAAAAACCGTTTTGAAACTTTCGTCATGTACCACATCCACAAGTAGTCCTACAGGTAGACGTGCGCAAGCATAAAAGAAGCCCGTGCAGCGCCACGTCAATCGTTGGTGGATTGTGGCCCAAGACATGACCTACCACATATGAACTAAAATTTTAAATGTACATTACTCCCCACCTACTTTCACAGCCCGCTTTAGCGGTGGAACCCAAGGACTTGCAAAACAGCACACTTATGTATATAATTATTCTAGTTTCGGTGTTTTCATTCAATTCAAATTAAAATTAAATTCAAAATTCATCTCACATTCAAAAAAATGTATTTATCACACAATAGCAGAAAGATACCCAATGATAGCAGAAAACATAAATGAAGGTGATACGTGGTAGCGAAAAAGACCCTAGGTCATCGAGTCACTATGCCTTTATATTCAAGTAGACTGAACTTAGACCCATGGTGACGCCATAGAAAAATATATCAGACCTAATGTGTTATAGGTTATATAATGATATCGTAGAAGGGTGTCTCCTATCATATCAGGAGTGATCTTATCCAAGAGCGTAATAAAGAAGGCTTCTTTATACGCCTTGAATACCAAAGCCATACATATGGCACCGACTTGAACCCCGCCAGACTGGGCAGGAACCATGCCCAAACATGGTGCGCCCGGCCTAAAGGCAAGTGAGGCACGTAAAATTTAATAATAATATACCTGGGCTCTCTCGTTAAACAAACTGCTTCCTACGAAGAAAACAATTAGTCGCGCCCGCATATTCACAAGTACACTCTTATAACGCGCACACATTTCATCGCTGCAATAAATAACGGTGAGTACAGGTACAGAGTAAGACGACCTGACTCTGAGGGAGAGTAAGCGCCGAGACGCCATCTGATCCATGCATCTGATCACCTGTAGTCTGGCTTATATGATAGGTCTGGCCCTCAGGTACGGTTTCCGGCAAGTACCCGGGGGCCATAGACACATATGCTCTAAGTATTGAGTAACCTATAGCTCAAACCAATAGGTCCTATGTCCCCCAGGCTACTGCCGAACTGGCCCTGCCCCTATGGACGGTCCGGTAATAGACCGGACGTACCCCGGGTCACATTTGATATGGTAGGGTTAGGGATATGGCGGGGGATTCAGGTTAGGAAGCGAGGCGACCCCTAGACTCGTTAGTGGAGTAGGCGAGGTACGGTCCGGCATATTAGATAGTACCAGGGTATGTTCCGGCAGTACCCCGGGGTACATAGACCCTCTCAGCGTAACTATAGCCAGCGTACAGTTGCCGCTGGGCTATAGTATAGGACCAGCCATTAGCCATGCGCGGGACCAACTTACTCCAGCCAGTCTGCGGGAACTATGTATAACCAATGCAACCTGCCCACTCCTCCACATGCGGAAATACATAGTTTCCGCTGACTGGCGCTGCTGCAGCGCTGGCAAAAATGGCCGTTTGAAGTTTGCAAATCGAATGTTCGTTCACAAGAAATACCGCAAGTATACCATTGCAACGATAGTTAGAGGTTAAATTTTAGTAGCTGATATAACTTAAGACATATTCACTTTGGATAAGAGGCATTAATTGCCTACCACAGACGTTTTATAGTCGCGAATAAGCGTGAGTACGTTGGTCCCGCGCATCCCTAATGGCTGGTCCTATAGCCCAGCGTCAACTGTACGCGGGCTATATAGTTACTAGAGCTAGTCTGGCATTAGATAGTACCAGGCCACCAGGGTACGTTCCGGCAGTACCCTGGGGTACATAGACTCTCTCAGCTGTAGTCTGTATTGAGTAGCGCATGTACACGGTACAGCGACACTCACTGTGACTTAGCATTCCTATAGGCAGCATTATCAAATACAGAGTGGCTATATGCCCAGCAGCCGGAATATATCTGACGGCTGCCGGGCACGTTCTTCGATTTCCTAAATGCCTGGCAGTTTTTAATTTTCAGCGTTATCTCAAGTAAACAAGGGTTAGGGTTAGGAACTGTCGGGCATTTAGGAAATCGAAGACCGTTCCCGGCTGCCGGGCATATATAGCCACAGCATATCAACTATGCTCTGATATGATAGCGTAACCCTGCTAGCCTAAAGCATGATGTACCGGTACCAGGGCTCGATTATCGCTACTAGTACTACTACTGAGTAGTACTACTAGAAGTAGTAGTACTAGGCCCAATGCCACCAATGGCACGTACGTCAAGTGGCGTGGAGCGCACAGACTCACAGGCACTTGAAGCGTTTCAATAAAATATAATGCTAAATAAATACGAAATCTATTTACTACCAAATTCTTAATGTTTCTATACTCTCTTTCACCTATTATTGCCGTCAGTTTCCTGTAAATTCCGTCCAAATCCTATTTGCAACATACGCTTGCAGCCGCCATTCCTCACGCGGTTGCACTGTGCACACTTACACTTATATATATATAGCCGGTAGGAAAGCGTGCTGCCCAAATTCGCTCGACGCTCACTGGATTTCACACGATCACAACACAAATATTCAACCATTCTACTCCATATTTGTTTCTATTTCAACAACAGTGTTCACTTGTTATAAAAACATACTGTCTCTGTTCGTAACCGAGCTGTGTCACACGAAATCACACAAAGACTGACGAAATTCTTGCGTTCGCTAACGTTGCCCATTAAATGTAAATGACTGTCAGAATCAGGAAACACCCACCGGCGCTCTTCGTGACCTCATTCTTGTGCTGCAACGCTGCAACGTTTTTCCA